>NW_024361165.1:1166-4909 GCF_014805655.1 Passer montanus
ACCAGTATGGACCAGTATGGACCAGTATGGACCAGTATGGACCAGTATGGACCAGTATGGACCAGTACGGACCAGTATGGGCCAGTACGGACCAGTACGGACCAGTACGGACCAGTATGGACCAGTATGGACCAGTATGGACCAGCACAAACCAGTACAAATCACTATAAATCAATCCCGCCCAGTCCAAACCAGTCAAAACCAGCCCAAACCAGTACAGACCAGTATAAACCAGTATAACCAGTACCCTGTCCCAGTTTGCGGGCCGCGTGTCCGTCCACGGCGTCCAGCAGTCCGGCCAGGCCCTGCTCCCAGTATAACCCAGTATAACCCAGTATAACCCAGTATAACCCAGTATAACCAGTACAAATGGCTATAATCCAGCCCAAACCAGCCCAAACCAGTACAGACCAGTATAAACCAGTATAACCAGTACCCTGTCCCAGTCTGCGGGCCGCATGTCCGTCCACGGCGTCCAGCAGCCCGGCCAGGCCGTAGCAGGCGGCGGCGGGGCCCGGCTGCGTCGGCATCAGCCAGAAGGAGACGGCGGCCAGCAGGATCCGGGCGTAGCCTGAAACCAGTACGGACCAGTATGAACCAGTATAAACCAGTATGGACCAGTATAAACCAGTTTGGACCCATATAAACCAATATAATGTCAATTTTGGGCACCAAAATGTCCTCAAATGTCCCCAAAATGGATCCCTGGGTGATGGGAGATTCACTGGCTGACCAGTACGGACCAGTATGAACCAGTACAGACCAGTATGGACCAGTACAAACCAGTACGGACCAGTATAAACCAGTATAAACGAATATAAACCAGTATAAACTGGTATAATGCCAATTTTGGGCACCAAAATGTCCCCAGAATGGATCCCTGGGTGATGGAGGTTCACTGCATGACCAGTATGGACCAGTATAAACCAGTATGGACCAGTATGGACCAGTATGGACCAGTATAGACCAGTAAAAGCCAGTATAAACCAGTATAATGCTGGTTTTGGGCACCACAACCTCCTCAAATGAGACCAAAATGGGTCCCTGGGTGATGGAGGTTCACTGGCTGACCAGTATAAACCAGTATAAACCAGTATAAACCAGTATGGACCAGTATAAACCAGTATGGACCAGTCTGGACCAGTATAAACCAGTATAACTCCAGTTTTGGGCACCAAAACCTCCAAAAATGGGACCAAAATGGCTCCCGGGGTGATGGAGTTTGGGAGGGGTGACCAGTATGGACCAGTACAAACCAGTATAAACCAGTACAGACCAGTATGGACCAGTACGGACCAGTATAAACCAGTATAAACCAGTATAAACCAGTATAAACCGGTATAATGCCAATTTTGGGCACCAAAATGTCCCCAGAATGGGTCCCTGGGTGATGGAGATCGGGAACAGTGACCAGTATAAACCAGTATAAACCAGTAAAAACCAGTAAAAACCAATTTAAACCAGTAAAAACCAGTATAAACCAGTAAAAACCAGTATAACTCCAGTTTTGGGCACCAAAATGTCCCCAAATGTCCCCAAAATGGGTCCCTGGGTGATGGAGATTCACTGGCTGACCAGTATAAACCAGTATGAACCAGTATGGACCAGTAAGGACCGGTTTGGACCAGTATAAACCAGTATGGGCGGGTTTAAACCAGTACAAACCAGTACAAACCAGTACAAACCAGTACAAACCAGTCTGAACCAGCAGCACTCCCAGTACAGCCCCGCCCGGAGCGCCACAAACCCCTCCCAGTATAAACCAGTCCCTCCCAGTAAGCCCCAAACCCCTCCCAGTCCCCCTCAAACCCCTCCCAGTATAAACCAGTTCATCCCAGTTCCCTCCCAAACCCCTCCCAGTCCACCCCAGTCCCCTCCCAGTGGCTCCCAGTTCATCCCAGTTCAACCCAATCCCCTCCCAGTCCATCCCAGTATAACCCAGTTCCCTCCCAAACCCCTCCCAGTCCCTCCCAGTAACCCCCAAACCCCTCCCAGTTTAACCCAGTTCCCTCCCAGTTCCCTCCCAGTTTGTCCCAGTCCCCCCCAAACCCCTCCCAGTTTAACCCAGTTCATCCCAATCCCCTCCCAGTCCATCCCAGTCCCCTCCCAGTCCCTCCCAGTATAACCCAGTCCCCCCCCTTTAACCCCCCCCCAGTCGCTCCCAGTTTGTCCCAGTCCGTCCCAGTTCGGCGCTCACCGATCAGGTTGGGCACGAACAGGAACACGTTCTCCTCCGCCCGCGCCCCCGCCATGGCGCGGGACCCCCCAAAATCCCCCAAAAAAACCCAAAAAAACCCAAAATCCCCCAAAATCCCCCCAAAAATAAAACCCCGAGCGCGGCGCGGCCCCTTTAAGAGCGCCGCGGGTCACGTGGTGCCGGAAGCGGAAGCAACGCAGCGCGTCCTCCAATCAGACCGCGCCTAGCAACGCCGCGCCCAATCAGAGCCCGCCTAGCAACGCCGCAGCCAATCAGAGCCCGCCTAGCAACGCCGCAGCCAATCAGAGCGCACCTAGCAACGCCGCAGCCAATCAGCGGCGTTTCCCAAGCCCACGGCGCTTCCGCACTAAGCCCCGCCCCCGTTGCCGTGGCAACCCGGAAGTGGCGCGTTTTTGACGGGAATTATTAATTATTAGCGGGTTAATTACCAACAGCGAGGCTCATTAGCGATTCCCCGCCCCCTCCCGCCTCGGTTTCCTTTAATTAACCACGTGATCAACGCTAATTAGCACAGAGCGGGCGGAGCCAATGACGTCACCAGCGTCCTGTTTATTATTAATGCCATTAATGAGGTTAATTAACGCCCCCGCTTAATGAGGGGCGGGGCAGGGGGGTTGGGAGCCGATTTTTGACCGATTTGGGGGTTTTTTTCCCCATTTTTGGGTTTTTTTCCCCATTTTTGGGGTTTTTTCACGAATTTTTGGGTTTTTTCCCCAATTTTTGGGTTTTTCCCTCAGGAAAATCCCAAATTTTGGGGCGAAACTCGGGGGTTTTGGGTCCACAGGGGGGCCCAGGCGAGCTCCGGGAATTTCGGGATCGTTCCAGAACGTTCCGCCCGCGGCCGCTCCGGAACCTGCGGGGAGAGGGGAGGGAGCCCCAAATCCGCCCGAAATGCACCCAAAATCCACCCAAAAATCAACCAAAATCAACAAAATCCACCCAAAAACACCAAAATCCACCCAAAAAACCAGAAAATCCACCCAAAAATCAACAAAATCCACCCAAAAAAGAGAAAATTCAACCAAAAACCCCCAAAATCCACCCAAAAAACATCGAAATCCACCCGAAAAAACTCAAAATACACCTAAAAAATAACAAAATCCACCCAAAAACCCCAAATCCACCCAAAAATCAACCCAAAAATCAACAAAATACACCCGAAAAAGAGAAAATTCAACCAAAACCCCCCAAAATCCACCCAAAAAACCCAAAATTCAACCCCCAAAGCACCGAAATCCACCCAAAAATCACCCAAAATACACCCAAAAACCCCAAAATCCACCCAAAAAATAACAAAATTCATCCAAAAAACACCGAAATCCACCCAAAAAATCAGAAAATTCAACCAAAAAAACCCAAATCCACCCAAAAATCAACAAAATCCACCCAAGAAACCAGAAAAGTCAACGAAAAAAACCCCAAATCCACCCAAAAAACCCCAAAATCCACCCAAAAATCGACAAAATCCAACCCCAAAGCCCAAAATCCACCCAAAAATCACCAAATTTAACCAAAAAACCCCCAA
>NW_024361166.1:0-246 GCF_014805655.1 Passer montanus
CCCAGCAGGTGAACTGGGAGCACTGGGAGCAACTGGGAACACTGAGGGGGGCGGTTTGGGGTTCTGGGGGGGCATTTAGGGGGGCCCAGGGGGGGTTGGAGTGGTGAGAGCCTCTCAAAGCCCTCTCTAGACCCACAGCACACCCCAAATCCCCCCATAAATCCCCCCCTGAGCCCTCAACCCCCCCAAACCTCCCCATAAACTCCCCTGACCCCCCAAGGCCCCCTATAATTCCCCCCCTGATCT
>NW_024361167.1:0-246 GCF_014805655.1 Passer montanus
CCAAACACCCCAAAAATATCCCCCCAAAACCCCAAAACCCGGTGAGAAATCCCCAAAGCCCCCCAAAAACTGAATGAGAAACCCCCAAAATCCAAAAAAAAACCCCAAAATCCTCAAACACCCCGGGAGAAGCCCCAAAACCCCCAATGTCCCCAACGTCCCTGAGTGTCCCCAATGTCCCCAAAATCCCCGATGTCCCCAATGTCCCCAAAATCCACAATGTCCCCAACACCCTGATGTCCTCAA
>NW_024361168.1:0-246 GCF_014805655.1 Passer montanus
GATAACATTCTTCTTTTGAAAACTCATGGCCTACAAAGATGATAACTGCTCACAAAGGCTGTCTCAAAGTGCATGTGGAGGGAAAATTGCTGTGCAGACGCCAGCAACTACCCCAGTTAACATCTTCATGGTACCAGAATAATTTTTCCTTATTGCCACTTTTAACTGTGTCTAAGCATTAATACATGTTCAATCTACATTTTAAAAACTTGAATAGTTTCTAAATTTTTTTAGCTTGTTTCTGTA
>NW_024361169.1:0-246 GCF_014805655.1 Passer montanus
CCCCGGACTGCTGCTCCATCCCCGCCTGCTCCCGCCGGAGCCCCCGCGGCCCGGGGCGGGGAGGAAGCGGCGTCCGGCGGCGACCCCCGGGCGGGGGCAGGGGGCGGCCCGGCCGCTCGGCGCTGCCGGGGCTCCGGCGGATCCCCGCGCTGGCTGAGGCGGCCCCGGGAAGGCGGAGCCGGGACATTGTCACCGGGACAAAGGAAAAGGAACCAGCGCCGGACGGGGCGGGCCGGGGGCACCGGA
>NW_024361170.1:0-246 GCF_014805655.1 Passer montanus
ACCCCCACCCCATCCCCGCCCCAGCTAAATTTAAAGGGTGATGGTGGCGCCGGTCACCCTAAAAATAACCGTCCCAAAATACCCCCCCGGGGGGGGGCGCTGCGTCTGGGGGTGCCCCTGGGGGGGTCCCCACCCTGCTGGGGGCAGGGGGTGACACCCCTGGGCGCCCCCCGGGGGGCTCTGCGCCGTGGGGCTGCGCGCTCCCGGCTGGCGGGGGGGTCCCCGGTGGGGTGCGGGGGTGCTGGC
>NW_024361171.1:0-246 GCF_014805655.1 Passer montanus
AGGAACCTTTGTGCAGGTGCCGCGTTTCCAGCCGGACTCACCGAGGCACTGCGCCGTTTCCTGTGTGCCTGCAATGGCGTCCCCAGGTCCTGCACCTCCTTCCGGAGCCGCGCCACCTCCGCGTGCAGCTCCCCCTGGTGGCTCGGAGGACTGGCAGCGGCCTGCGCCGACATTTGACCCCAAATCCTCCCAAATTGACCCCAAAAATCCCCTAAAATTCCCTCGAATCTCCCTGAGATTGCCCCT
>NW_024361172.1:0-246 GCF_014805655.1 Passer montanus
ATCGTCCCAAAATACCCTCAAAAATCCCCCAAACCAACCCCAAAAATAGCACAAAATAGCCCCAAAAGTAGCAGGAAATAGCCCAAAACAGCCCAAAAGTAGCCCAAAAGTAGCCCAAAAATAGCCTCAAAAATCCCCAAAACCAACCCCAAAATATCCCAGAAATAACCCCAAACCAACCCCAAAAATAGCAGAAAATAGCCCCAAAATCACCCCAAAAATAGCCCAAAATACCCCAAACCCAAC
>NW_024361173.1:0-246 GCF_014805655.1 Passer montanus
TTTAGGGGGATATTTGGGGTTTTTTAGGGGGGATTTAAGGGGGTATTTGGGTTTTTTTAGGATTTTTGGATTTTTTTGAGGGTATTTGGGATTTTTTAGGGTTTTGGGGGATTTTTTGAGGGTATTTGGGGATTTTTTGGATTTCTTTAGGGTTTTGGGGAACTTAGGGGGATAGTTGGGGTTTTTTGGGGAGGATTTACGGGGATATTTGGGGTTGGGGGATTTTTTGAGGGTATTTGGGGTTTT
>NW_024361174.1:0-246 GCF_014805655.1 Passer montanus
CCAAACCCAGGAGATGATTGACAGCTGATCTCAGCCGCCCAGGGCGATGATTGACAGCTGATCTGAGTCCCACCCCTGAGAGATGATTGACAGCTGATCTCAGCTCCTGGGCCATGATTGACAGCTGATAACCACACCCAGGAGATGATTGACAGTTGATCTCAGTCCCACTCCTGGGCGATGATTGACAGCTAATTCCCCCTCCCCGGGTGATGATTGACAGCCGATTCTGGCTCCACCCCTGGG
>NW_024361175.1:0-246 GCF_014805655.1 Passer montanus
AAAAATCCCAATTTTTAGGGCTTGGGGAGGCTCTGGAAGGCCCAAATTTTGGGGAGGGGGGTTTTGGGACCCCCCGATTTTTTTGGGGGGGGTCTGGGTGGGCTCTGAGCGCCCCCCGTGCCCCCCCAGGGGTGAAGGAGAGCCTGTGCTGGGGCCCCCCCGCGCCCCCCCAGCCCTGCCCCTACCAGGCCCTGTGCGCCCGCTTCAAGGACCTGCTGCTGCTGCCCGGTGGGTCTGGGGGCTGCG
>NW_024361176.1:0-4943 GCF_014805655.1 Passer montanus
TTTTTTTTTCCAAACATGGTCAATCCTTTTTGCTTCATTGTTTCCCCCATAAGTATTCAAGTTTATGCAAACAAAGGTGGTACAAGGGACCTAGAGAATTTCTGTATCTCTTGATTCAGGAGTTGCTGTCTGAAGCCCTATTTCTAAATCCAAGATTTACTTTCATTCTGTGTCAGACAGTGTTGATTACTGAGTTAGAGACATTGATTCATGAGGAAAGGTTAAGGAGCTAAATACAAATAGCTTGGCTGCATGATGACTAAGACAGATGGGAACATCATAATAGGCTGCAGAGTACGATTGCACTGAGAAGGAAGGGCCTCTGGGGGAAGGCATAAAACATAATCTGGCTCATTTTGAGTCTTCCAATTGTCACCAGAACTGTTATGGTGAAAAGGGAAGCAGGTGGCTGCTTTACATAGTGTTTTGAATTTAAACAAGTCTCAGCAGAGGCACTTAGTTAGTTATGGGTTATCACAAGAGTGCAACATTTACCCTGCTCCTTTAGATCAAAGCTCTGTCCAGCTTCAAATCTTGATTCCTTCAATAACAGGAATCTGATGCTCTGGAGCTTAGCAAATGTGCTAAGCTCCCCTTGTTCTTCTCCCAGTTCCCAGCCGTTTGTGGCATAAGGTTTTTTCTTGAGATTTTATTAAGACCATTATATTTAACAACTACAAAGTAACCCAGCCCTCCATTATTTCTCTGCTTTTAAGCCCATTATTATTTTTGACACTGAAAGTGACTTCCCCAGTTTAGTCATGCATGGAATGCAGCTGTTGTCTAATCAGTAGATTGTGTGTTCTTGGCTGCTATGTTGAAAGATTCAATGGTTGTTTTTTCAGACTTAGAGAAAAAAAGGTTTTATTTCACATGCTTTTTTTCTAGACTGTGTGGTCATGGTCTTGTATGTTTGTGGTTTGTTGCCTTTTTTTGTCCCCTTTTAAAAATCAACTATGTATTTTTATTATTTGTATATCTGGGGTGTACCCAGTGTTCAAGATGTGTGGCTGTCATAAACTGTGATCCTCTTATTTGTGGATTTTTTGAGCTGAGCAGGGATGACATTCACAGTGCAATACTGTGACACAGCATCTCTTTCCTACATAGTGGTAATAAATCATATTGTGTTTGTGTCAGTGTGGCTGTTTTG
This sequence comes from Passer montanus, assembly GCF_014805655.1. Lineage (NCBI taxonomy): Eukaryota > Metazoa > Chordata > Aves > Passeriformes > Passeridae > Passer > Passer montanus. Next base: position 1,154 of record NW_024361176.1, read on the forward strand.
TCCCAGGTGTTTTATCTTGAAGCACTGAATATTGAAAATGGGTTATTTTCTCTCCCAGGCTAATATTTGGAGATGTACAGCAGGGGGAGTGAACTCTTTTACTTCTCTGTCACCAAGTATAAGAAAAAATATTTTTCTTTCCTTGTACAAAGTTAAGCTTTCATGGAGGTGATGGATGTTAAAAGGGTAATTCTTGCCTTGGTCCAAGAGCCAGAACCATGCCATTATTGGACAGGCAAGAATTCTTATTTTCAAAGTTCTTTCTCTGTATGCAACAAGCTTGCTGCATTCAGGAGCAGTTCTAATGTGAGAAAGATGAAGAGTGGAGGATTTGTACGGGAGGAAAAGAAGGAGAGAATGAACAGATTGGCAGAGGGGAAGACAACAACAGAGAAACGGCAAATCCACTCCAGCAATGCTTTTGGTCAAATATCGACAAGTTATTTTAGATCATGTGGGATGCACAGAGCATTGACAGGGTTAGAAGCTATTCAGCAGAGATATAAAAGCAAGTTCAGTTAAACCCATGCACAAGTGGCCAAAGTTTGCAAGGAGCTTTGTCAATCAGTGCACAACCTTTATTTTGTAATGAATGTAACTTTAACCTACAGAGTAGCATACATGAGTTCTAAAATCTCTCTGATAAATCCTCTTTGAAACAGAAAGAACTCCATGTTGCATTTTCATCAATACCTTCCTAAACAAGCAGGACCTGTAGAAGAACATGTTCTCACTAAAAATAAACAGTTTCTGTTCAAAGATATTCACAAGATTAGAAGAAAACAGGAATCTGAGAAAAAGTGCATTAGTATACGTATGTAGTTTGTGCTATTCAGTAGCTGTCATATTATATGTAAAAAGTGATGTTCAAGCAATTAACATATTAATGTTAACATCTCAAACTATAATTTAACTGAAGCTTTATGGCTGAGACACAATAAAGATAAGAAATTGTCAGGCACTCACTGTTCTTTAGGAAATGTAAAAAAGAGAATGTAACTTGAATAAGTCATGGTACTCATTTCACTTTGTAATCTTCAGAGGCTTTCCAGAAAAAACCCCTCAAATATCTCTATTTTGATCCTCACATATGTAAAAGAATATCTCCTATTGTTATGATTGTGAGCTGGAAAGCTGTAGCTGGGTGAAGAAGATTTTCCTAAGTAAAAACAAAACACTCTCTAGTGTACTAAGATGTGAAATTGTTCGTGAAAAGCACTTTTCATATGAAATCCTAATTATAAATTGTGATTTTTAACAAAATCATGACATGAATTTAAACACAGAGTCAAAATAATGCAGTTTCATTGATAGTGCTATGATGGACATTATGTGTAATAGTTCCAAAACCGCTGACAAGCAACTCTCAGTAATTTAGTAAAAACTAATAAAATTGCACCTTCATATGCATTAAATATATTAAAAATATTAATTTTATCCAAGCATTTTGGGAGTTCATTTTTAATGAACTCCCCTCCCACCAGTGCAAAAGAAACATTTGTAATCTAAAAGAAAAATCAACCTAGAAAGCATTTATTTGCAGGGTATCAATTTCCACTTACGACAAACTGCTTTCTCTACATTTCTGTTTTCCTGTAATCAAATTACAAATGGAGGTCATGGTTCTTTTTCATAATATGTCATTGGATTCAGGGAGAGCCACTGTAATTTGATATGCTCTAAATTTCTGTGCTTTCTTTCACTATCTAGCCTAGTGAGGAAAAAGACAAATGTTACATCATCTCCAAATTTTTGAAGGAAATTTATCTCTACAGAACAGATGTCTTTAGTATTAAGATTTTGATTTGGAATGGTGAATTAAGACACTGATAAACATGAACCCGTTTTTATATGAAGGAAAAGATGCATGAGTTATTTTTCTGTTTTGCTCTATGGGAAAAATCCGAAGCTCTCCTGGTTCATATACAACACTATGAAATAAGACAATTTGAATACTGAATACAATTGCTTTCCTTTTGCAGTTTTTTTTGGTGGTGTCCCTCATTGTCAGGATTCATGGACTTTATGATAAAGAAAAAAGAAAAGTTAATTATTACTTTGTCATTTCCATTTTAAAACCACTTGTACTTTTATACAATGCTTCAGAAGGAAGATTAATGGAGCTGGCTTCTAATTAATGTCTTTCATGTTCCTGGAACTACAAGAAATACTGAAATACAAGTGATATTGGGATACATTTGTGTATGCCATATGCATGATTGGCTTAATTTTTTAACTTATGTTTTTTTAAAATGTCCTTGTTAATTCTTTTCTTTTTGACAGAATATCAGCCAATAAATGAGGTCAAAGAAATCAATTATCCACTGTATCACCACAGTATTTTGTGCATTTAATTTTTGCTCTAGATAAACTCATGTGCTGTTTTAATTATTTTCTGGTGCATCAGGCTTACATTACCCATCTTTACAGCCAGTCCCCTAAAAGTGTAGCCTGTTGGTCGTCTCTCATTTGCAAGGACAATGTCAACAAATGCTTTTGCTGAACCCACAGTCACAGCCTCTATTAACTTGTATTTTAAATTTACTGACAAGTATCTTGTGCTGCCCTCTTTCTTGGAACAATACAATTTTTAGATTACCTCTGGATTTTTTAACATCATTTTTTCCAGATCTATGTGCAAAGCATCTTCGTTGTTCTTCTTCAGTCTCTCTTTTGCACGTGGTGACTACCAAAGCCTACAAGAATATTTAAGCCACTTTCAGCTTTTTTTCTATTGACCTTTGCTTTGAAATGTTGAATGTCTTTGCAAGGCTCAAAACATCAGCCTGACTGACAATTGAGCAGAGTCAGAGCAAAGTGACTTTCTTTATGAACAAAACACAAAATTGCAGTAAGAGCAAGTGCTGGTGAATGTATTGGATGAGACTGAGAGAGCCAAGGGGAAGTACCTTGGAGCATTGCTTTTAAAGCCAAGCTGTTGGTTGTGTTGTTTTCAGTGAAATCTGGGGAATTCAAAGGAGAACATGCTGCTGGCATATTGACCTATGGGCTGGCACAGCCAAACCACTCCTGAGCTCTCGGGATCTTGTTTAATAACTTGCACGACTTAAAAGCCCTAGCTGGGACAAAAAGCACGTGTCTCTAAGAAAAGATGTTTGCTTGTTCTTTCCAGGACCTTCTCATGCTTAAAGACAAGCACTTAAAACTGAGCACTGTTTTCTGTGTCCAGCTTTACCACACGCAAGGCCAGACAGATCCACTTTGGCTCAGGGAACAATAAATACTTCTTGTACCATAAAAGCAGCTCATTCAGCTCCCTTCCCATGAGATACAGAGAAGCAGTTTTTCTCAAGTAAAGGGAACTTACTTGTCTGTATGTAAATGCACCATATTTTTCCCTGAAGCTTCTTTTCAAAGAAGCACTTGCTACAAACAAAAATCATTAGTGTTCACAATATCTGAAAGGATCAATAAGGATTTGGATTTTAATTATATTATTCTGGCTGCTATTGAAGCTGCATGCAATGTTCATAACCTGAAGTAAAAGATCCTGACAGCTATTTTGGTCATGGAAGACCAAGGACAAGAAGTAAGCTGGGATGGATGCACAATGGGAAGATTCAGAACCTGAGGCTGCTGCTCTTAGGGGAGCTGAGTAATGAATAGAGCTATTCATTTTGTGCTTTCAGAGTCAGTGGCCTCTTTTCTAATGGTTTTGGTGGAAATCCCAGTCAATCTCTGGGAGGAATCCCATGTAAAAAGTTGTTAGCATTTGGCCTTCATATTGTACTTACATGCACAATGACTATCACATGAGCAACACAAAAAC
>NW_024361177.1:0-246 GCF_014805655.1 Passer montanus
GAACGGGGGGAAACGGGGGGAAACGGGGGTCAGGGGGGTGCACCCCAAATCCAGCGCAAATTGACCTCAAATTCAGGCAGAATTTGCCCCGAATCCTGCCCAAATCGACCCCAAATCCATCCTGAATTCACCCTGAATTCAACCCAAATCAACGCCGAATCCAGCCTGAATTCACCCTGAATCCAGCTCAAATCGACCCCAAATTCACGCTGAATTCACCCCAAATCCAGCCCAAATTCACCCTGA
>NW_024361178.1:0-246 GCF_014805655.1 Passer montanus
TCTGTCCTGGTTTTGTCTGAAGTATAGTTGATTTTCTCCCTAGTACCTGCTACAGGATAGTGTTTTGGGTGCAGGATGAGAATAATGTTGAATTATTATTTATTGTTGTTTATTTATTTAAAACTGATGTTTTGCTGAGTAGTGCTTGCACTGAGTCAAGGACTTTCAGTGTCTCACACTCTGAATGTGAGGAGCTACACAAGAATCTGGGGAAGTAGGGGGAACACCTCTGGGACAGCTGACCAA
>NW_024361179.1:0-246 GCF_014805655.1 Passer montanus
CAAACAGCATCGTGGCCTGCTCGGCCCCAGTGTCACAAAATGGCCCCAAAATTGTCCCGAATTGTCCCCAAAAGAGTCACAAAAGGGCCCCAAAGTGTCCCAGAATTGTCCTCAAAGGTGTCACAGAAGTGTCAGAAAACGGCCCCAAAGTGCCACAAAACTGCCCCAAAAGTGTCCCAGAATTGTCCCCAAAAGTGTCACAAAACGGCCCCAAAATTGTCCCAGAATTGTCCCCAAAAGTGTCAC
>NW_024361180.1:0-246 GCF_014805655.1 Passer montanus
TCCCATAGAGAACCCAAACCACAGCTCTGTACTGCACTTTTACTGTACATAGTTTCTCCTATATTCAATGCTATGGGTATTATCTGGTTTTGAGAGAACCTTTATTCCCTGTCTCCTAACATAATGAAGAAATTTAATGTCACATAACACAGACATTTCTCATGACAGGCAGATGGTGTTATGCATAATCTGTAAAATGTCCTTGAGAAAATGTGCATGATTTCATATAAACTCAAAGAAAACAAT
>NW_024361181.1:0-246 GCF_014805655.1 Passer montanus
GAATTTCACTTGATCTCCCATTTCAGAGACATGGTCTTCAGTCTGCAGGTAGTTTGTCACCTTGCAACAGATTCATCTTCCTCAGTTATGTGGGCTGTACTCAGCTGTGCCTATGAATCTACTCTGAAAAATATTCAGAAATAAGTTCAGAAAATGCCAAACTACTCTATTTTTTTTTTAAATCCAAAACTGTTTGCCAATTTCAGCTCACATTTGAAAATAACTTTGGTTGTCCTCAAATTTCTT
>NW_024361182.1:0-246 GCF_014805655.1 Passer montanus
GGAGGAGGCGCTGCCGCCGCTCTCGGTGTCGCTATCGCCGTCGCCGCTGTCGCGCCCGTCCCGCCGGCCCCGCCTCCCGCTGCGCTCCCGCGGCCTCACAGCAGGTACGGGCGGGGGGAGGGACGGGCGCGCCGCATCCCGGTGCCCCCGCGGCGCCCCCCGCCCGAGGAAGGAGTGCCCGGACGCGGCCGGCCCTGCTGCCGTTCCGCCCCGCTCGGGGCGCGGGGAGCCGCTCCCGCCCGTCCC
>NW_024361183.1:0-246 GCF_014805655.1 Passer montanus
AACCTCATCCCGCGCTGCTTCGGCTGCTCCAGGATCTCCACGAACGGCGCCGCCCCCCCCGCCTCTGGGGGGGCACGCCCGGGGCGGGGGTCCCGTCAGCCCCCCCGCCGCCTCAGACCCCCCCGCGCCCCCCCGGGGGGGTCCCGGCCCCGCGGGGACCCCCGGGTGCCCCCACTCACCCTGCGCGTCCCAGCCCTGCAGCAGGAAGGGCAGCAGGTCCGGGGGGGTCACTGGGGGGCAACGGGG
>NW_024361184.1:0-246 GCF_014805655.1 Passer montanus
CCAAATTAACTTGCTTGATGACCTAAAGTTGTAGTAATGAATTAAATACAAGTTGGGAGCCAGGTGGTGACCCCCACAAAATTGGGTGCTGAGCAGGGAAAGTCATCAGATACATTGTGGCAGGCATCAGTTCCCGTAGCACCAATCTGGGGCCACAGCTCCCCCTTTCCTAAGCACACAGCTCACCTCTGGTTGCATCTGGATCCTGAGAGAACAGCTGGCTGATGGTGAGGTTCTGCAGGGCTG
>NW_024361185.1:0-246 GCF_014805655.1 Passer montanus
ATCCAGGTGAGTTCTGACCCAGGTGGGATTTTTTGGAGAATTTTGGGGGGGGAATTTGGGGGTTTGGGATCCAGGTAGCCGGGAGGGGGCGTGGCCACAATCCAGATAGAATTTGGAAGGGGGGGCGTGGCCACAATGCAGGTGGGATGGGGGGGGAATTTTTGGGGTTTGGATCCAGGTGAGATCCCACCTGGATTTTACCTGGCTCTCACCTGGGTTCATGAGCCCCAAAATGCCAAAAATTCC
>NW_024361186.1:0-246 GCF_014805655.1 Passer montanus
TGGATCTTCACAATACTGATTTAAAGCATGAATTCTAATCCTCTGATGTGAGACTTCAAAGCTTTCTTCATAATACTTATATATTTGAAAACATATACATTTGAAATAATTCTTTCAATTTTCATCAATACAGCATGAGGATGGTCAGTTAAAAGTTTTTCCACTTGGTTCTGTTGTTTTGCGTTTTTTTTAAAAATAATTGATTAATCTACTGTTCATGTTCTGAATTCTTGAAGATGTAGTCCT
>NW_024361187.1:0-3221 GCF_014805655.1 Passer montanus
GCTTGGCTTTGGGTGCTAGGAAGCACTTCTGCCTGTCATATAGCTCTCTTCCCTCTGTATAAAATAATATAGGATACAGATAACAGAGGATAAAATAACAGAGGATAAAATAACATAGGATAGCAGATTTTGCTTCATCTGACATTGTCAGAATATTGAAGGGAGACTTCTTAAAGCCTGTCTCACAAAGAGATACTGGGGATTTATTTACTAACAGAATGTTTGTCAGTTGTAGAAATGGGTACTGCTTCTGAAGTCTTCTACCTGTTAACTGTTCATAGCTAAATGAATTATTAATTGTAAAGTGACAAAACACCTATTTTTACTGCAATGGAACCAGAAAGCACATTTAAAGTTTTAATGAGCATCTATAATAAGAATAGGGTTTCTTTTATCTTGGTTATGCCAGTGACATCCATTTCAAACTACACAAATTAGTTGCTTTTAGATGCTGAACATTTTGTCTTGACAAGGTGTATACAGTATGCAGGTTTTAGAAATGGCATATAATGTTTTAAGAGTTTTATGTTACTTACAAAATACTTGCTAATATATAGACTTAGTTGAGTGAAAAAATGTGTCTGATCTTGTCATCCACTGCTGCAGGAAAACAGAATAGTCTGGCTGGGACACACTTTCTTCAGTATGAGTTGTTAGACTTGGTAGGGACAGGAAAGGAACATTACTATGAAGACATGAATCCTAAACATTTCAAGTTTATGTTTTGCCTAGATACAATGCAATTGTTACTGAAATAGCAACACATGATATCTGAACTCAGGAAAAGAATAAGAGAAAGAACCTTCATAGCTACTACTTAACCCAGGCAGTGTCTGATTTGGAAACTCCAAAAGAAGCTGATGAGGATTAGATTGTTCTGAAAAAGGCATAAAATACTGCTAAAACCCAAGAGGTATCCAATAATCATGCCCCACAGCTTTGTATTACAGACTGAAATAAAGCCCAGTCATCACAGCTACTTTATTCCACATATAGCAAAACTGTCAGGAGAGGTAGTGTCTGTGCTGTCTTAGGGCATAGTTGCCCTGAGATTATTACATTTCTCACCCTGAGATTGCCAGTGAGCCCCAATGTAAAGGGAAGAATAAAAAAAAGTATTGCTTTGTGGCAAAATCACTTTATGAAGTTGGAGGGACAGGACTATGGAGGAATGAGTCAGAAAAGGTGATGGTGTACATTGGAGATTGCAACAGGAATCAGTAGGGGTGCAGAGGCAGTTTAATTTTCATGAGTCACAAGGATGCTTCCCTAAAATCCAAATACCTTTTTAAAAATTACTTTTGTATGGTCCATCAGTGAAAGGTGTTATCGTTTCCATGAGCTCAACTTGGAGACACCACAAAGGGGATTCATGTTCTGTTTTCAATTGAAAAGTACATCTTGTCTGCTTAATTAAATCTTGAAATTACCCTTTTTATTTCTATTCCTGATTTACTGTCTTTGAATCTGTTACAATTTATTAGATTAATTCAGTACTGCAAAAGTGTTATTGTGCTATAGTAGGGGCTTATCAACAGGTTATGAAAATCATTTAAGGTTGCAAGTGAGAGAAATCTGTTGTATTTCCTGTTCACTATGATAGCAGAACTGTTGTCAGGCTTTAGTTCTAGTTATGGGAACTCTCTTCCTGAATATTTTAATTGAATATTTTAATTTTAATTCTGTTGAGAATATTGCTTCTATTTCCCAAGCTGAAGATTTGCTTTACAAACAGAGAATGATACTATTTGAGAGAACTGTGAGTTCCTAGTTGTCTGTACTGGCTTCCAAATTCATGTGAACTGCTCATTTGTATTTTCTTTTTCCCCCATACTGATAACATGTAACTAAAAACGCTGAACTGCAAGAAAGTTTGTACCATTGTCTTCCTGCAATATAGCATCTTGTGTTGCAACTGCTAAATAAGTAATGCCACTTGAATAAAGGTAACCCCACAGTCTTTTATGTGATCATTTAATATGCAATAAAATAAAATAGTCTTTGGGATTTGAATGCACTGACCTGCTTTTAGTTGCTGAAGAACAACTTCAGTTGATTTCATAGGGAATTGGAGGTGCTCAACACTTCAGAAAATCAGGCCATGTATATTCAGGTGCCCAAGTATGCATTCTGTGTCATTTCAAAACTACAGCAAGTAGGAGTGGATTTCAGTTGTCCTCCATAACCAGTAGCTATAACCATGATTATGATGAGGGCTTAGTAAAAATCAGAAAAAGCAAACCTTATGTAAAGAAACACAGCCTTAACTGAGGTTTAAGGGGAGTTCAGCAGCAGTGTGTATGTATTTTATTCATTGACAAGGTTCATTTTGCATAAAAGTGCTCATGACTGTCAGCACCCTGGTCTGTATTTGACATTTGCCCATGGAATATGGTATTTAGAAATTTCATCAGCTTGTGTGGATAATATTTTCAAAGGTGGATAACTAAGTTCTGAACAGGGACGATTAGATCAGTGCTATGATACGGCACATGAACTGCTGATAGAACAGTGAAGCAGTGAATAAAAGAAAGCCAAAGTATTTGTTTCAAGGGTTGTGTTCAATCCTGATTAAGTTGTTGGTGGAAATTCACATGATATTCTCCATAATGGTTAGCTGGGCAGTGTTAATGGCCCCTGAGGTGCCCTGGTGGACAGTGCTGCGGGCCCAGGTGGAAGCAGGCACTCACTCTGCCTGACGTGGTACTGGTAAGATTTACTTCTGTTACCAAACACTGCATTTATAATGCCAGGGGTTTGAAGGACCTCATTGTTGCTATTGTTATTTTTCTTTCAGTTTGCTGGTTTGTGCTTTAAAATTTCTAGAAGATCACCTTCTTTGATTTCAATACCTAGTGCTACGTTAAGTTTTAATCTGTACATATTTAAACTAGAATGGGCTAAAATATTTTATGGCATATTTGTAACTTGCAGGACAGTGGGTTTTGGTATTTGTTAGCTTGAGTGTTTCTTTGCTTGTGTATTGTAGTAAATTACATATTTATAGACAGCAAAATGGTTAATAGCTTCAGTAAAGAGGATTCCAAGTAGCTCTGTCTCAGTTTCTGTGTTTAGCTGAAATATGGCATATCTGAACTACATCATGTAAATAATCTTTGTTCATGCTACAATTTTTCTTTGGTCACCAGATGGCTACCAGAAGGAAGATGAAATCTTCCCTATCACCACCTCTTATTATGTCTTGTTCTGCCCCAACCCTG
>NW_024361187.1:3880-4948 GCF_014805655.1 Passer montanus
TGAAATGGTATTTAGTTGCTTGAGTTCACCTGAGGAATTCAAGGGTTCATTTCAGTGGGAGTTCATTGACTGTAATCTTGAAGGATTGAGCCTCATTGTTTGAGACACATTTCAAGTAAAATGCATTTGCTTCCATATGTTAAATAAGACACAGAAATGCATCTGAGAAGTTGGATATAGCTAATCTGCTAACCTGGAATTGCTTCCAAAACAGTTGTACATGGAGGCAGCATAGATTTATTGGCATTAAGAGACAGCCCAATTAACTCCTTCTCCAGTACTTACTGGGAGCAGTGGCCTGGACATTCACGAAGTTGCCTGGCATAAAATTGGTGTAAAGTAAAAAGGGAGCCAGGCCAAAAAACCCAAGGATGCAAGAAGATAGGGCTGCTTCATAGTATAGTTCCCATTTAAAAAATACATCTCTAATATAATAAAAAGCAGAGCCCACCATGTAAGCTAAATTACTAAATTGTTATAAAATGTGTACTATTTTTTCTTCATTTAATGTCAATTTTTAATGCTAATGAGATATACTAATAATTCAATGTAACATCCAAGGAGGCACATTTTTTTAAAATAGTCACTTTGTCTTTTACATGGTACAGATACAAGAATCCAGGAGATACACAAACTAGACACCAATCACCTTAGGATATTAAATTTAATTATAGATTACACAGAATATGATGTAAAAACAGCAATTTACTAGAATAATTATAACCTGCAAAATGTGAAAATAGTTTAGAAAATGGATTGTCATATTCTCTGACACAGCAATAGTCATGAAAGGTACACTTACAATATCATATGTTAATCTGTGTGTTAACTATACTACCTGTCACTTAGCCAGGATTTCAAGACAGAATAAAGGCATTTATTTCTGAAGTGCCTATGTTTAAATTCAGTAAAACAGCTAGATTGAGAACACTATACTTTTATCAGCTACTGCATGGAGATCTATTCCAGATAAATGCTTTGTCTATATGCTATGAATTCGCAATGAGAAGAGTAATTGTAAGACTGCAGAGAGTAAAGACCTGTAAGTGGGTGGTTTAACAACTCAAA
>NW_024361188.1:0-246 GCF_014805655.1 Passer montanus
GGGCCCGGGCCGCGGCCCCGGGGGTGGCACGAACTCCTTGACGGCGCCGGGGGGGGCCCGGGGGTCCCCGCAGCAGCGCACCCGGTACACCGAGGCCGAGGAGCCGCTGCCCAGCGGCGCCTGCACCTCCCAGAGCCGGCCCAGCGCCTCCAGCAGCGGCGGCGCCGCGCCCCACGCGCACCCCGACATGGCGCCGTGCCGCCTCACATCGCCGGCCCGCCGCCGCCGCGCCGCTGCCCCGGCCCC
>NW_024361189.1:0-246 GCF_014805655.1 Passer montanus
AGATCCTGGCTCCCTAATTCATCCAAGATTAATGAGAGACATTAATAACCACTCAGATTACAAAACTCTTAAAAGAGTGACAGGAACAAGATAAAAATATCTTTTCAAGTTTTTTACAAAAAAAATTATCTACATGTGCAAGTTAGTCACAGTGTCATTTATAAAGCTGATGTATTTGTTTTCAGATTTGTTTTCTGAATTTTTATGAATTGAAACATGCTGAATTAATTCTCCCATGTTAAAAAA
>NW_024361190.1:0-246 GCF_014805655.1 Passer montanus
GGACTCCAGAGCTGGATGCAGCACTGCAGTTTCAGGTATTCACCCCACCTGCTCAAGGATGGAATCTTTCCCGTCAGAGCCACAGCAAATACTGACCTGGGCTCACAAGGGGATGGTGTAAAACCCTCTGGGATTTTGTCATGGCAGGTGCAGCTCTGAGGCCGAGGCACTGCTGTAAAATGGGGATTTCTAAGTGCCACAATGGAGATTTCAACAATGTCACAATCTGATAAAAAAATTCCCAGA
>NW_024361191.1:0-246 GCF_014805655.1 Passer montanus
CAAGGCCAGGTTGGAGGGAGCTTGGAGCACCACGAGGCAGTGGGAGACATCCCTACCCACAGCCGGAGTTGGAATGAGATGGTCTTTAAGATTCCTTCCAAACCAAACCATGATTCTGTGACATCCAACTCAGCAGCTGTGATCTGCACCAGGAGCCTCCTTGTTGATCTCAACACTTGAGGAACTTGAGTCCTTTGGTGCTGGAACCCTGGTTCCCGCTGAGAATTTTAGACTTTCTGTGCTGAC
>NW_024361192.1:0-246 GCF_014805655.1 Passer montanus
GACCCCCCCAGGACCCCCAGACCCCCTGTGACACCCTGGGACCCCCCCAGGACCCCCCAGGACCCCCGGCCTCACCTCGGGGCTGGCGGCGTCCCCGAACGGGGGGAGGGGCTCGAGCCAGGGCTGCGGCTTGGGGGGGGCACCTGGGGGGGAGGGGCACCAGTAAGGACCAGTGCCCCCCCAGTGCCCTCCCAGTCCCCCCCAGTCCCTCCCCAGTCCCTCCCAGCCCATTCCCAGTCCCCCCCA
>NW_024361193.1:0-246 GCF_014805655.1 Passer montanus
CCAAAGCTGGAAACACAACCTCCTAAAACCCTTTGTGATGATGGGCCAGCTGCAGTGGAAATGTCATTACAGCTGATGTCTTGGCTTGCTTCAACTGGCATTTATGTCCTAGCACAGTAAAACTGGCCTTTATTTTGCATTTATTGAAAAGTGATTTAAAAGGCTTACTTTCACACCTTTTTCTTCTTCCAGCTGAATATACTTTGGAGCCTTGGTTGGTTTTGTTCTTTTAGAAATTTTTTTTTT
>NW_024361194.1:0-246 GCF_014805655.1 Passer montanus
AAAACAGTAAAGCTATAGATTAAATTTGGGGGGCAGGGAAGAAAGCAGAATGCACAGAGCAAGAATATATGGTCTCTTAAAAAATACCAGTTTTAGGGAACAGAAAGTTTAAGAAATGTAAACGTAATATTTACATTTTTAAAACTCCTACTAGTGGGACTCAAGCTGCCCTCAAGGGCAGTTCTCATCAGTAATACTTTAAACATGTTAAATAATATATCTTCTGTCCTCACTTTCAAGTGAAAT
>NW_024361195.1:0-246 GCF_014805655.1 Passer montanus
TGAATATTTGAAAGCAGGTATTCTTTATTGCAGCATGGTGGTCACTTGGGCCATCCTTCCTCCATTCAAGCCTACTTAGCATCAAATGAACAGAGTTTTTATCACACACACTGATTATGTGTTCATTAGCTATCCCCACTTTCTTTGAATTTATTTGACATAGTTACTCCCCTTATCACAAATCCTTATATGGCTCTTTGGGGTCTGTCTTCAACATCTGGTGCCCTTTGTAGGTTGGCTTTCCTC
>NW_024361196.1:0-246 GCF_014805655.1 Passer montanus
GCCCATTTTTGGGTTTTTTGGGGTTTTTTGGGATTGGTTTTCCCGAGGTTTTGGGGTTTTGGGAGGGTGCAGTTCTCGGGTTGTCCAGGAGGGGGCGCTGCTGGAGAGGGAATTCCAGGGAATTCCGGATTTTCAAGGAATTCCAGGAGTTTTGGGGCTTTTTGGGAATGGTTTTCCCAAGGAATTTTTGGGGGTGGATTTCCCAAGGATTTCAGGGATTTTTAGGAATGGTTTTCCCAAGGATTT
>NW_024361197.1:0-246 GCF_014805655.1 Passer montanus
CAACTGTTCTCTATTTCTGCTAATAGAGATATGAAAATATTTAAGTGAGATAAAAACAATTCAAATTCATGTTGACTGGATTAAGTAAGTTCAATTATTTAATTCACAAAAAAAAAAATTTTAAAAAATTTGAAAAAATATATACCCTGATACAATGATTTTTTAAAAAACAAATAGCACATTACACCTTCCAAATGAGATGAAATATTAGAGGAGCATAACCAATAACCATTGCTACCTTCAGTA
>NW_024361198.1:0-5156 GCF_014805655.1 Passer montanus
GCCGTGGCCGTGGTGCGCACAAAATGGGGTGAAAAAGGGAAAAATTGGGAAAAATGAAAAAAAAATGGGGAAAAACGGTGAAAAAATGGGGAAAATAGGGGGAAAAATGGGGAAAAAATGGGGGAAAAATGAAAATAAATGGAGATTTTGGGGTTGCCTGGGCACACCAGGGAGGGAAAATGGGGAGAAAAACGGAAAAAATGGGAAAAAATGGGGAAAAACGGTGAAAAATGGGGAAAATAGGGGGAAAAATGGGGGAGATTGGGTGAAAAATGGGGGGAAAATGAGAAAAAATTGGGGAAAATGTGGGGAAAATGGGGAAAAAATGGGGAAAAGAGGGGGAAAAATGGGGAAAAATGGGGAAAAATGGGGAAAAATGGGGAAAAATGGGGAAAAATGGGGAAAAATGGGGAAAAATGGGGAAAAATGGGGAAAAATGGGGAAAAATGGGGAAAAATGGGGAAAAATGGGGAAAAATGGGGAAAAATGGGGAAAAATGGGGAAAAATGGGGAAAAATGGGGAAAAATGGGGAAAAATGGGGAAAAATGGGGAAAAATGGGGAAAAATGGGGAAAAATGGGGAAAAATGGGGAAAAATGGGGAAAAATGGGGAAAAATGGGGAAAAATGGGGAAAAATGGGGAAAAATGGGGAAAAATGGGGAAAAATGAGGAAAAAATGGGGCTAAAAAGGGAAAAATTGGGGAAAATGTGGGGAAAATGGGGAAAAAATGGAGAAAAATGGGGAAAAAATGAGAAAAAATGGCAAAAAATGGGGGGGGGGGAAATGGGGAATTTTGGGGGGAAAATGGGAATTTTGGGGAGATTTAGGGGGAAAATGGGGAAAAATGGGAATTTTGGGGGAAAAAACGGGAATTTTTGGGGAAAAATGGGAATTTTGGGGGAAAAACCAGAATTTTGGGGAGATTTAGGGGGAAAATGGGGAAAAATGGGAATTTTGGGGGAAAAAACGGGAATTTTTGGGGAAAAATGGGAATTTTGGGGGAAAAACCAGAATTTTGGGGAGATTTAGGGGGAAAATGGGGAAAAATGGGAATTTTGGGGGAAAAAACGGGAATTTTTGGGGAAAAATGGGAATTTTGGGGGAAAAACCAGAATTTTGGGGAGATTTAGGGGGAAAATGGGGAAAAATGGGAATTTTGGGGGAAAAAACGGGAATTTTTGGGGAAAAATGGGAATTTTGGGGGAAAAACCAGAATTTTGGGGAGATTTAGGGGGAAAATGGGGAAAAATGGGAATTTTGGGGGAAAAAACGGGAATTTTTGGGGAAAAATGGGAATTTTGGGGGAAAAACCAGAATTTTGGGGAGATTTAGGGGGAAAATGGGGAAAAATGGGAATTTTGGGGGAAAAAACGGGAATTTTAGGGGCAAATGGAGGGGAAATGGGGAAAATCTAGAAAAAATGGACAAAAATGGGGTAAAAATGGGGCTAAAATGGTAAAAATTGGGAAAAATGGTGAAAAAATGGTGAAATTGGGGTGAAAAATGGGGGTTTTGGGGGTTTTGGGGTACCTGGGCACAGCTGGGAGGGAAAATGGGGAAAAATCCTGAAAAAATGGGAAAAATGGGGGAAAATGGGGAAATTTGGGTGGAAAATGGGGAAAATGAGGAAAAAATTGGGGAAAGTGGGGGGGAAAGGGGAAAAATGGGGAGAAATGGTGAAAAAATGGTGAAATTTGGGTTAAAAATGTGGGAAAATGGGAAATTTTTTATGAAAAACAGTGAAAAATGGAGAAAGGGGGGGAAATGGTGAAAAAATGGGGAAATTTGAGTTAAAAATGGGGAAATGGGGAAAATTTGGGTTATAAGGGGGAAAATGGGAAAATTTGGGGAAAAATGAGGCTAAAATGGGGAAAACTTGGGAATTTTGGGAAAATTTTGGAAAATCCCTGGAAAGTTTATGGAAAAAAAAGATAAAACTGAGGGAAAATCGGAATATTTGAGGCAAAAAAGGAAAATTTTGGGGGATAAACGTCAAAATTTGGGAAAAAAAAGGAGGAAAAATAAAAAATAGTGGAAAATTTGGGTAAAAAAAGGGGATTTTGGGGCAAAAATGTAGAATTTTGGGACAAAAATGTGGAATTTTGGGGGGAAAATGTGGAATTTTGGGGGGAAAATGTGGAATTTTGGGGGAAAAAATGTGGAATTTTGGGGCAAAAATGTGGAATTTTGGGGGGAAAATGTGGAATTTTGGGGGGAAATGTGGAATTTTTTGGGGCAAAAATGTGGAATTTTGAGGACAAAAATGTGGAATTTTCGGGGAAAAAATGTGGAATTTTGGGCAAAAATGTGGAATTTTGGGGGGAAAATGTGGAATTTTGGGGCAAAAAATGTGGAAATTTGGGACAAAAATGTGGAAATTTGGGTAAAAAATGTGGAATTTTGTGGGCAAAGATGTGGAATTTTGGGGCAAAAATGTGGAATTTTGGGCAAAAATGTGGAATTTTTGGGGAAAAAATGTGGAATTTTGGGCAAAAATGTGGAATTTTGGGGCATAGATGTGGAATTTTTGGGGGGAAAATATGGAATTTTGGGGGGAAAAAATGTGGAATTTTGGGCAAAAATGTGGAATTTTGGGGGAAAATGTGGAATTTTGGGCAACAATGTGGAATTTTGGGGGGAAAATGTGGAATTTTGGGACAAAAATGTGGAATTTTGGGGGGAAAATGTGGAATTTTGGGGCAAAAATGTGGAATTTTGGGGGAAAAAATGTGGAATTTTGGGGGGAAAATGGGGAATTTTGGGACAAAAATGTGGAATTTTGAGGACAAAAAAGTGGAATTTTGGTCAAAAATGTGGAATTTTGGGGGAAAAAATGTGGAATTTTGGGCAAAAATGTGGAATTTTGGGGGAAAAAAGTGGAATTTTGGGCAAAAATGTGGAATTTTGGGGGAAAAAATGTGGAATTTTGGGCAAAAATGTGGAATTTTGGGGGAAAAAAGTGGAATTTTGGGCAAAAATGTGGAATTTTGGGGGAAAAAATGTGGAATTTTGGGCAAAAATGTGGAATTTTGAGGACAAAAATGTGGAATTTTCGGGGAAAAAATGTGGAATTGGGGGGAAAAGATGTGAATTTTGGGGGAAAAAATGTGGAATTTTGGGCAAAAATGTGGAATTTTGGGGGAAAAAATGTGGAATTTTGGGCAAAAATGTGGAATTTTGGGGGAAAAATGTGGAATTTCGGGGGAAAAAATGTGGAATTTTGGGACAAAAATGTGGAAATTTGGGGCAAAAATGTGGAATTTTGGCGGGAAAAAGGCGGGAAACTTTGGGAATTGTTGGGATTTGTTGGGATTTGGGTAATTTTGGGGATTTTTGGGGATTTTTGGGGATTTCCCTGCAGACTTTCGGGGAGCGGGTGCTGGGCCCCCTGGCCTGGGTGATGCCCCTGGCCGTGGCTCTCTCCACCTTCGGCGGCGTCAACGGCTCCCTCTTCACCTGCTCCAGGTGAGAAACCCCAAAATTCCCAAATTTCCCCCAATTCCCAAAATCCCCGGAATTTTCCCCAAAATTCCCCATTTTCCCTCAAAATTCCCCCAAAATTTCCCACTTTCCCTCCAAATTTCCCCAAAATTTCCCCAAAATTTCCCTCAAAATTCCCCCAAAATTTCCCATTTTCCCTCGAAATTTCCCCAAAATTCCCCATTTTCCCTCCAAATTTCCCCAAAATTTCCCTCGAAATTTCCCCAAAATTTCCCATTTTCCCTCGAAATTTCCCCAAAATTTCCCGTTTTCCCTCCAAATTTCCCCAAAATTTCCCATTTTCCCTCCAAATTTCCCCAAAATTTCCCACTTTCCCTCGAAATTTCCCCAAAATTTCCCATTTTCCCTCCAAATTTCCCCAAAATTTCCCATTTTCCCTCCGAATTTCCCCAAAATTCCCCATTTTCATTCCAAAACCCCCGTTTTCCCCCCATTTCCTCCCCCCCCATGACGTCACCGCCCCGCGATGACGTCACCGCCCGCCCCGATGACGTCACCGGCGCGGCCCCGCCCCCTTGGATGACGTCACCAGGCTGTTCTACGCGGGCGCCAGGGAGGGGCAGCTGCCGGCGCTGCTGGCCATGATCCACCTGCGGCGCCACACGCCCGTGCCCGCCCTGCTCGTCACCGTGAGAGCCCGAAATGGGGGCAAAAAACGCGATTTTGGGAAAAAACGGGGAGAAACAAAAAAAAAATGGGGAAACCTCTAAACCCCGCCCCCTTCCCTCTAAACCACGCCCCTTCCTCCTCAAGCCACGCCCACTCTATGTCTTTAACCACACCCCTTCTGTTGTTGAGCCACGCCCATTTTCTGCCTCAAGCCACACCCCTTTGGCGGTTAGACACGCCCCTTTCTCGCCCAAGCCACGCCCCCCATTCATAAACTCGCTGGCGTTGGCGCCCCCTAATGGATTCCCGCGCTGCCCATTCATAAAAAAAGTTTGCTGCAAACACTATGAAATTCCCACGCTCCCCATTGATAAAAAAATTTATTACAAACGACCCCTGATGGATTCCCACGCTCCCCATTCATAAAAAAGTTTACTACAATCATCCCTATAAAATTCCCGTGCTCCCCATTCATAAAAACAAGGAGTACAAACGGCCAGTAAGGAATTCCCACGCTCCCCATTCATAAAAATTGTTGCTATGAATGCTCCCGGCAATATTCCCATGCTCCCCATTCATAAAAATCCTTACTACAAAACTCCCTGTAGAATTCCCGCTCTCCCCATTCATAAAAATAATGACTACAAACGCCCCTTATAAAATTCCCACGCTCCCCATTCATAAAAAACCTTACTACAACCCCCCCGTAATGAATTCCCACGCTCTCCATTCATAAAAACAATCATTACAAACCCCCCCGACAAAATTCCCACGCTCCCCATTCACAAAAAAAACTCACTACAAACACCCCTTACAATATTCCCACTCCTCCCATTCGTAAAAACAACTTCTAGAAACACTCCCAGTAGAATTCCCACACTTCCCATTCACAAATAACCTCACTAGAAACACCCCTTATAAAATTCCCACGCTCCCCATTCATAAAAAACCTCACTACAACCCCCAGTAATGAATTCCCACTCTCCCCATTCACAAAAAACCTTACTACCAACCCCTTTATAAAATTCCCACGCTCCCCATTCA
>NW_024361198.1:5585-9285 GCF_014805655.1 Passer montanus
GGGTTTACCCGCCAGAGGGGGGGGGGGGGGAAAAAAGGGGGGAGGGGGGAGACCCCCCCCCCCACCCCTCATGAGGGTGAGTGAGGTTTGGGGTGAAAAAAGGGAGTTTTGGGCAGGTTTTGGGGGAAAGTTTGGGGTTTTGCGGCGGGAGTTGAGGGTTTGGGGAGTTGCGGGGGGGAAGCCTGAGGGGGTTCGGGTGTAAAGGGCGGGTTTTGGGGAGTTTGTGAGGGGGTTTGGGGTGAAAATCGCGGTTTTGATGAGTTTGAGAGGAGTCTGAGGGGGTTTGGGGTGAAAATCGCGGTTTCGATGAGTTTTAGGGAAAGTTTGAAGGGTTTTGGGGTATAAGTCGCGGGTTTTGATGAGTTTGAGACGAGTCTGAGGGGGTTTGGGGTAGAAGTTGCGGTTTTTGTGAGTTTTCGGAAAAGCCTGAGGGGGTTTGTGTTTAAAGCTCCGGTTTTGAGGTTTTTGTTAGGGGGTTTGGGGTGAAAATCGCGGTTTTGATGAGTTTGAGAGGAGTCTGAGGGGGTTTGGGGTAGAAGTTGCGGGTTTTGTGAGTTTTGGGAAAAGCCTGAGGGGGTTTGGGTTTAAATCTCCGGTTTTGAGGTTTTCGTGAGGGGATTTGAGGTGAAAATCCCGGTTTTGATGAGTTTGAGTTTGAGTTTGATGAGTCTGTGGGGATTTGAGGTAAAAGTTGCGGTTTTAATGATTTTGAGGAAAATTCTGAGGGGATTTGGGTTTAAAATTCCGGGTTTAAGGAATTTCTGAGGGAATTTGAGGTAAAAGTAGCGGTTTTCATGAATTCTAATAAAAGTCTGAGGCGATTTAAGTTTTAAATCCCAATTTTGGGGGATTTTTTAGTAGATTTGAGGTAGAAATCCCAGTTTTGATGAGTTTGAGGAGAAATTGGAGGTGATTTAAGTTTTAAAACCCATTTTTGGCAAAACTGTGAGGGGATTTGGGGTGAAAGTCGCAATTTTGAGGACTTTGAGGAGGAATTCGGGGCAAAACTCAGATTTTTAGTATTTTTAACAGGATTTTTTGGGGTTATTTGAGATAAAATCCTTGTTTTGGAGGGATTTTGGTTAAAAAATTTCATTTTTGGTGACTTTGGGAGAGAATTTGAGGTAAAACTTGAGGGCTTGGGGACTCTGAGAGGAACCTGAGGTAAAAAGTGAAGTTTTTGTTAATTTTTCAGCGGATTTGAGGTAAAAATTGCATTTTTTTTGCGGATTCCTCAGGAATTTGAGGCCAAATTCTGATTTTTCACGTGTTTGTGAGGGGATTTGAGGTAAAAATTGCAATTTTTGGTGTGCTTCGAGACAAAAATCACAACTTTGTTGAGGTTTTGAGGGGATTTGAGGTAAAAATGAAATTTTTTGTGCATTTCTGAGGGGATTTGAGGGAAAAATCCAATTTTTGGTTACTTTGTGAGGGATTTTGAGGCAAAACTCAGAGTTTTTGAGGCAGTTTGTGTCAGAAATTCAGATTTTGGTTGGTTTTTGGGCAAATTATGGGGTTTTTGTGGGGATTTTGGGGGAAATTGTGGGGATTTCAGGGCGGGAGGGCAACAAAAATGTGAATTAATGGGAAAAATAATTTCAGGGAGTTTAAAATTTGCCTAAATCTGCCCAAATTCAGGCGCTGATGTTGGAGAACCTCCAGAAGCACTCGAGCCCCCACCCCACCTTCCAGCCCAACTCCCAGGTGAGACCCCCCAAAACCCCCCAAATTCCCCCAAAATCTCGGAAATCTCCCAAAATTCATTGAAATTTCCCCAAAATTCACCAGAATCCACCAAAAATTCCCCGAAATTCCCCTCAAATTTCCTCAAAAAAATTACAAAAATCACCAAAAAAATTTCAAAAATTCCTAAATTTTTGGGAATTCTCAATTTTTGGGACGGGGGAGTGGAAAAGTTTCGCTCAATTCCTAAAAAAGATCCAAAAATTATTAAAAATTCATTAAAAATCACTAAAAACAGCCAAAAAAATTCCCAAAAATCCCAATAAATCAGAATTTTTTGGGAATTTCCAGTTTTTGGGATCTGGGCGTGGGAAGGTTTTGCTTGATTTCCAAAAATCACCAAAAAATCACCAAAAATTATTCGAAAACCACCAGAAAAATCACAAAAAAGCCCAAACGTCACCCAAAAAAAGGGAAAAAATTCCCAAAAATCCTGAATTTTTGGGAATTCCCAATTTTTGGGATGTTGGGTTGGAAAAACTTCACTTAATCCCTAAACACCATCTAAAAGTTCCCCAAATTTGCTAAAAAATAATCAAAAATTGGAAAAAAAATCACCAAAAATAATAAAAAAAATCAGTAAAACTCCGAAAAAAAATTGGGAAAAATTCCCCAAAATCCCAAATTGATCCCAAAAATTTGGGAATTCCCAATTTTTGGCATCTGGGGGTGGAACAGCTTCACTTGACCCACACAGAGCTCAAAAAAAATCATCAAAAATTCACTAAAATTGACAAAAAAATCCCCAAACAAAACCCCCCAAATTCACCCCAAAAAAGCCACAAATTCACCCCCAAAAAAACGAAATTCACCCCAAAAACCACAAAATTCACCCAAAAAAACCAAAATTCGTCCCAAAAAACCCACAAAATTCACCTTAAAAACACCAAATTCACCCCAAAATTCACCTCAAATCCCCCAAATTCTCCTCAAAATACCCAAATTCACCCCAACAACCCCAAATTTACCCTCCAAAAAACCACAAAATCACTCAAAAAACCCCAAAATGCACCCCAAAATTCACCTCAAATCCCCCAAATTCACCCCAAAGAACCATAAAATTCACCCCAAAAAACACAAATTCACCCCAAAATCTCCAAATTCACCCCAACAAACCCCAAATTCACCCCAAATTCACCTCAAATCCCCCCCAATTCATCCCAAAAAAAGCCAAAATTCGCCCCAGAAAAAGCCAAATCACCTCAAAAAACCCAAAATTAACCTCAAAAAACCCAAATTCAGCCCCAAAAACTCCAATTCATGCCAAAAACAACAAAATCACTCCCAAAAAACCCAAATTCACCTCAAATCTCCCAAATTCACCCCAAAAAACCAAAATCACCCCAAAAACCACAAAATTCACCCAAAAAACCCAAAATTCATCCCAAAAACCCACAAAATACACCCCAAAAAACAGAAAATCACCTCAAAAAACACAAAATCACTCAAAATTCACCCAGACCCCAAATTCATCCCAAAATTCAGCTCAAATCTCCCAAATTCACCCCAAAAAACCAAAATCACCCCAAAAAACACAAATTCACTTCAAATTCACCCCAAAAAAACCACAAAATCACCCCAAAAAAACACAAAATCACCCCAAAATCTCCCAAGTTTACCCCAAGCCCCAAATTCACCCTAAAATTCACCCCAAAATTCCCAAAAAATTAAAAAAATTTCACTCAAATTCCCCAAGAAACCCCAAATTCACCCCAAAACCCCCAAGTTCACCACAAGAAACCTCAAATTCACCCCAAAAACCACAAAATCACTCCAAAAAAACCCAAATTCACCTCGAATCCCCCAAATTCACCTCAAAATACCCAAATTCACCCCAAAAAACCACAAAATTCACCCCAAAAACCCAAAAAGATCCCAAAACCCCCCAAAATTTCACCCAAAACTTCACCAGAAAAATTCCCTAAAACCCCCAAAATCACCCCAAAATTCACTAAAA
>NW_024361199.1:0-246 GCF_014805655.1 Passer montanus
ACCCAGGAATGGCCAAAATGGTCAAAATTCGCCTGGAAATCGTCAAAACCCAACTGGGAATGGTGAAAATTAAACTGGGACCCCCAAAACCCCAAAAAATGCCCCCAAAATCCCCCAAAATTTCACTTCCAAGTCCAAAAAAATCCCTCCCCCACAAAAAAACCCCAAAATCTGCCAAAATTTCACTTTAAAGTTCCAAAAGTTCCTCAAAAAACCCCCAAAATTAAAGAAAAAATCCCCCCAAAA
>NW_024361200.1:0-246 GCF_014805655.1 Passer montanus
CACAATTTTGAGCATCATATAACTGAAGTATTTTGGTTGAATGCCTGCCTAGCTCTGTTAGTTTAATGCAACTGCACCACGGAATGCTAATGCTGCAAAGAATATGTTAAAAACAACAAACAAGTCAAGAGGCATTCATAAAGCAAATTGACATTTCAATCCAATATGTCATTTTAATAAAAGTAATTTTTTTAATTACCACACAGTATATAAATACAACTTCAATTAGAAAAATGTATTAAAAGT
>NW_024361201.1:0-246 GCF_014805655.1 Passer montanus
AACCGGGAAAAGCCACAGCGAGGGGGACATGGGATAGGGGACAGGGACAAGGGAATGGGGACATGGGATAGGGGACAGGAAAGGAGACAAGGAATGGGGACAGGAACGGGAATGGGGACAAGGATAGGAATAGGGACAGAAATGGGGGACAGGGAGAGGGGACCGGGACAAGGGACAGGGGACACGGCATAGGGGACAGGGATAGGGACAGGGATAGGGGTGAGGGGACAGGGATGAGGACAGGGG
>NW_024361202.1:0-246 GCF_014805655.1 Passer montanus
TTTCCCCCCGTTTCCCCTCCCCTCGTCCCCCAGAACTACATCACGGCGGCCGAGCTGCGGCGGGAGCTGCCGGCGGCGCAGGCCGAGTACTGCATCGCCCGCATGGCGCCCTACCCCGGCCCCGACGGCGTCCCCGGCGCGCTGGACTACAAATCCTTCTCCACGGCGCTCTACGGCGAGAGCGACCTCTGAGCGCCTCCCCGGGATCCCCCAGGGCCCCCCGGGATCCCTGAGCGCCTCCCCGGG
>NW_024361203.1:0-246 GCF_014805655.1 Passer montanus
CCCGGCGGGGGGCGTTCACGCGCCTGGAGTACGAGCGGCGGCAGCAGCTGAAGCTGATGGAGGAGCTGGAGAAGGTCCTGAGACCCCCCCGCGGGACCCCCGCCCCAAAACCCACCCCCGGGGGGGCGCGGGGAGCCCCCCGGGACCCCCCCCAAATGAGGGGAGGGGGCTCGGGCCGGGCCCGGCCGCGCTGCTGCGACGACTCCGCGCTGGGGAGGAGCCCCCCCAGGGGGCTGCTGGGTACGA
>NW_024361204.1:0-246 GCF_014805655.1 Passer montanus
GGGCTGGCCATGGAGACGGGGCATCTGGAGCTTTTAAATGGTTAAAGATGGGATTTTTAGGCTTTCTGGAAAGAAAACTTCCGTGGTTTGTGGGACCTGGAAGGAGCCTTTCCCACGGATTGAGGCAATATCCCAAACCTGAATTTCTTGCCTGGTTTTGTCCCTGTCAGAGGCAGTAGTTGCTTCTGACAGGGATAAAATGATTTAAAAATCTTTAAAAAGGAAAATTTATGGCAAATTCTCAAT
>NW_024361205.1:0-246 GCF_014805655.1 Passer montanus
AAAAACCCCAAACCTCAAAAACCCCAAACAAACCCCAAACCCCAAAAATCTCTAAACCCCAAACAACCCAAAACCCCGCTGGGGGAACCCCAAAACCCCCCCCAAATCCCCCAAAATGCCCCAAAAACCCAAAAACCCCAAATTTGGGTTTTTCCCCCACAGCGGCCAACGGCTTCGCCGTGGCGGAGCTGGCGCTGGAGCGCCGCCTGGCGGCGGTGAGCGGCACTGCGGGCTGCGGTTTGGGGG
>NW_024361206.1:0-246 GCF_014805655.1 Passer montanus
GATTTTGGGGGAATTTGGGGAGTTTGGGGGGATTTTGGAGTAATTTGGGAGAGAATTTGGAATAATTTGGGAGGGTTTTGGGGAATTTTGGGGGAATTTGGAAGGATTTTGGGGAGATTTGGGGGGATTTGGGGGGATTGGGCAATTCTGGGAAATTTGGGAGAAATTTTGGGGAATTCGGGATGGATCTTGGAGGAATTCGGGGGATTTAGGGCGGATTTGGGAGGGTTTTGGGGGGAAACTTTG
>NW_024361207.1:0-246 GCF_014805655.1 Passer montanus
GAAAGGAAAGGAAAGGAAAGGAAAGGACGAAAGATAATACAAAAAAGGAGAAGGAGAAAAGAAAAAGAAGGAAAGGAAAACCAAAGGTATACAAGAAAAGAGGAAAAGTAAAAAATAAAAAGGGAAAAGAGAAAGAAAAACAAGAAGGGAAAATAAAAACAAAAATTAAAAGTTAAAAGAAAATAGAAAAAAGAAAAAGGGAATGGAGGAAGAAAAAGGAGAAGAGAACATCAAAAGAATAAAAGC
>NW_024361208.1:0-246 GCF_014805655.1 Passer montanus
GGCAGAACCCCTCCCCTGCTGCCCACCCCGGGGATCAGAGCCGGGGCACACGGCCGGGGCACGCTGAGCTCCTCACCCATCAACACCCGAGTCCTTCCCCAGGAGGGCCCTCCATCCATTCCCCGCCCAGCCCGGATTTGTGCTGGGATCGGCCAAACCCAGGACAGGACTTTGCACTCGGCATTTTTTGAATGGAAAGAGTGATAAAAGTACGGAGTGGTCTGCCCGGGGAGGTGGTGCAGTCAC
>NW_024361209.1:0-4744 GCF_014805655.1 Passer montanus
CTCCAGCTACTCTGAAGTGAAGAGTAGGTAGCAGTATCTCCACAAAAAGCTGTCCATATTCAGGAATGAGTATCTGAATTTGATAAACAGCAAGTGGAGTCCTGGCACTAGTCATCTGCTTTAGCCAAATAACATCGGTGAACTCCAGCTTTCTTATTTCAAACTGAAGATTAGTCTCTCTAGGATTATTTATGTTAATATTGAGCAGTAGCTTATTTATTCAAAACCTAGGATTACTTAGTCTAAGATTACAGAAGTTAGTACTGAACTTCTGCAATAAAGAAGTTTCATTGTTAACTGCTTCTGTCATTGTTGCACATATCATATAGTTAAGCTTTTTTTTCCTGTTCTATTCTTCAGGGCTTAGGTTTGTCTACGGAATTAATTTTATCAGTAGATGGTGGAAGCCCAGTACCTCTACTCTGAAGATGTGCCTATTTTAAGAAAATATTGTAGGAAATGGAAATTTTTGTAACAAATATAAGTCTGTTTTCTGACCTTCCTTGTTAATGCAAACTCTTTGCCTTAAGTGACAGAAGATGTTGGGGTTTGGACAACCCCCTCTCCAGACCACCTTGTTTGAGAACGTTACAGGGGAATATATTAACTTTTCACTGTGTGTTTCCTCCCCTTTTTTCACTCATGATGCTTGGCCTTTTCCCGTCATGTTTTCCACACTTTCCCCCTCACTTTTCCTGCTATTTTCTCCCCTCAAATTACTCTTTTTCCCTTCATGTTTCTCAACCTATTCCCCTTAGGTTTCCTGCACTTAGTATCTCACAATAATTCATGGGCGTGATTGTTCTGGGTAGACGCCCACAATGGCATCTACATTATCTGTTTGCCCCTTAATTCTTACTCAGAGACTCTCAGCTGTACCACTGCCAGTTGTGAACCCCATACATTCTAAATCTTCCATTACATACAGTGCCATCCCTCCACCTCTTCTGCCCTGCCTTCCTTCCTGAAGAGCCTTCAACAGGGCACTCCGGCCACAGGACTCATTCGACAAGGTTTCACATATACCAACAATGTCAAATCTCTGGGACTAGGCCAAACCATCGAGATCCTCTTGTTTGTTCCTCATGTTGTGTGCATTGGTGTAGAAACATTTCAGGTGTGGTACATTGAAGCCAACACCTTGTGAAGCAGATTGAGGGATGTGTTGCAGATGTTAGGTGTCTTACAAGTTAGTATTGTGTTCATTGCATAGGCCTTTTTAGGACTCTGTCCATTTGCTCTGTTTTATGAAAAGTTTAGGTGCAAAATCCTACTGTTGTGAGCAAGGTGAGCATGGAGAAGGGCTTTATCTGCAGCAGCTCCCTGCAGGAATGGTCACTGGCACATTGTGCTGGACACCTGCATGCTTAATTTTTTCCACTTTTAAAACCCATTTTGAGTTTCCACTTGCTGTGCATGCCTGAGGACAGTAAGAGCCTTGCACAAGTACTTTAGGCACAGAGCAAACCTTTGAAACTTTTGGAAAAGCTCACGTAGCTCAGTGTGGAGGACCAGACTAAAGCGTGTTTTGCCTCAGACATTCCGACTTGCAAAAGGAAAGTTGTGATTAGAAGAAAAGGTCCTGCAGAGGTGGAGCACCACTGCCCTGAGCCAGCTTCCTGCTCTGCTTGGAGACTTGAGCTCAGTCCCCAAGCTCAACTCAAGTTCCTAGAGAAGGGCTAAAAGCGCTGGCTATGCCAGGGCTGGCTATGAAAAATCTATTGTGCTTAGGAGGCTGCACCAGGTAAACTGTAAAAGCATGCAGATCACGGCCTGCTGCTTTCTTTTTTTCCTCACTGTCACTGTCATTATTTACTCCAGCTCTGGATTATCCACGTGTTGTAGTGGCTAACAGCTGGCCTGGAGGCCTTACAGTTTTAATTAATCCTGGTTATAATTTTATAGCTGAAATGTAAGGCACAATTGTCTGCAGAGGCCACTGCCTAGCAGGTGCCCTTGCCCATCCAGGAGATGTCCCCGTTCAGGGTGCCACAGCTGCACAGCCACACTTGGGATGCAAGTGAGTGGAGCTCAGCCAGAGCAGGAGGTTGCCTTTGCTTCCCAAACTCACCCGGGAAGTGAGCAGCCAGGTTGAAATCCCTTGTCGGACGGGGCCATGGCAGGACCTTGCTGGGGGTCAGCCTGCAAGAAGCCAGCTGCGCTCGCAGAGCAGCGCCGCAGCAGAAAGGGCCAACAGCCAGCTGCCACCCAGCCCCAGCAGCCTGAGCATGGCACACAACTGGCAGCCTCTGGCCCGCCGGCCTCTCTGCCCCACGCAACAGCGCTCCTGCCAGCGGCAGCAGCAAGGATGAGCCAGCACTGCCACTGGATCTCCAAAGCCTCTGCTTGCTGAGGAGCACCACAGGCACTTCCTCCCTCCTAGCCATACATCCCTGGCACTCCAGCACAGCCAGAGGCGGGAGAAAGACAGCCATTCTCACATTTTCCAGGTCCTTAATCAGCCTCTCCAGCCTCCTGGTGCTCAACCTCCACCTCAGGCCAAGAAAGAAGCAGAAGATGAGCAGTGATGTCTCTGCGGTTTGGCTGAGGGAGCAGTGCTCAGGCACAGAGCCCAGAGTAGAGGCACACTCACTGCACAGCAGCGGCTCATCTCCTTCCCCAGGGGTTTGAGGGATGGGACACGGGTCAATTGGGCTCCCTTGGTCCTGTGAAGAGGGAGAGAGCTGCATGAACCCCAAGCCACCTCTCTTCTCTTGTCAGGCAGCTCTGTCTGAGAGCTGCCCACAGCTGCAGCGGCAGCTCTCCCCAGTTGGAGAGTGGTGTTCCCCTGTATAGCCGCTCCTGAGCATTCTCTGGCTGGCTGCTCCTGAAGCACTCCCCAGATTACCCCTGTAGGTTGCCCACCCACAGCTCCTTCAGCACCTGGGAGCCTCAAAAAGAGGGAAGTGCAGGCCATGATGCTCCCCAGCCCGAGGGCAGATGTCCCCAGCCCTGTAGGAAGGACATGGGGGCAGGATGAAGCCCCATGGTGGGGGCAGGACAGAGGTGCTTCTCAAGCCCTGGTTCCCCCTGATGTGCCCCAAGCAGAAGCTTTTACCTTTCCCTTCTGGGGCCCAAAGAGTGACCAGGGGATGCAGGACATGAAAATGCCCCCATCCACTCCCTGCCCAGGTTCTGCATAGAGGGCAGAGGTCATTTCCAGGATGATGTGTGCATGCCTGGAAACCTCTCCTGCCCTGTCATGACAACTCACCCAAAAGTGGCAGTACAGGAGCTGGTGGGACAGGTGACGATGTTGGAGCTGCCATCTTCACTGCTGCCCTTCTGCTGCTCCTCCTCTTTTCTCTCCATCACTGCTGCTCAGCACCTAAAGCTGGTCCAGAGCCAGGCAGAGCTTTGGGTGTTGTTGTCCTGGCTACAGAGAGCAGAGGCAGGCAGTGAGGGGCAGGTGGCCTCCCTGGCACCCCCTGGGGCATGGCCCTGGCTTTCTGCCCTGCTGATGTTGGGATAACACTGGTGCAGGGTGTCTTCACCCTGGCCCCAGAGCCAGGGATGGGGAAAGGCCCTTCAGAGCACAGCTCTGAAGGTTTTACTGCAGCTTGGCAACCACCAGTTCCTCTTGGAGGAGAAGGCGCCTCTCACTGGCCTTCGGGCTGCGGCTCACAGCCACGGCCATGCTCAGCGCCATCTCGTCATTGCTGAGAACCTTCCTGCAGAGCAAAGTGGTGGTCATGAGGAAGGTGGCTCCTTCTGCTGTAGGACCCGGCCGTGGCCAAATGTCCCCAAGCTGTGGGGGAGCCCAGCTGGAGCCAAAGCAGCTCCAGGCCTGGGACAGCAGGACCCTGGCCTTGCCGCAAGGACATGGGCCAGTTGCTGACAGCAAGGATGGGAAACAGGATGGCAGGGCTGAGTTGGTGCCACTTGCCCAGACCCTGCCTTCTCACAGTGTCCATCTGTGCCGGGACAGCTCCCTGCTGCTGATTCTGCTGGCACTGCCTCCACCACACAAACAATTAGAGCTCAAGAGAAGCCGATCTAGGCACTGAGGAGGGACACTGCAGCAGGACTTACTTACAGGATGGACAATGCCTACTTTGCACTGGAGAGCCCAGACACAACTGAGGCCAAGGCTCATCCTCCACCTGTTGCCAAGGCTTTGCCTCTTGCAGCCCTGCATGCAGTCAGCTACCTTTGCCCCAGGGGCACCTCAGCAGCTCCAAATTCCTCAGCCTTCGGTTGACCAAGACCCCAGGTGTCTGCACAGCTGCTTTACAGCTGGCTCTTCCCCAGCATCTCCTAGTGCAAGGGCTTGTTCCTCCCTGGGTGCAGGACTCGGCTCTGAATATTATAGCCCCTACTGATGTCTTGTGACAGATGGTCCCCACCTTCCATGCCCTTCCTTCATAAAAATTAAACAAGTAAACAAGCTGGTTTACAGATGGTTCCTTGTATTATGGTGAGTTTTCCTCTCTCTCAAACACTCACTGGCACCTCTTCCCCAGCAAAAGTCTTTCCTAGAACAAATCCTCCATTTCTAGGAGAAGCACTGTTAACTGGATGCACAAAGCATGGTCTGTTCCAGGATAGCCACAGCTGCTACAAGCTTTCCAAGTCCTTGATTGGTGAGTTCCAGAACCAGCTCCTGGCTCACTTGTTCCAAACTCAGGATAACTCTATTTCCCGGAGGACATTCAGGCTGAATCCTGTGCCCCCTGACCACTCCCACAGGCCCATCTCATGTTTAAGAATCATGAAACAAACTGTGAGCTTGGCCTTGTGGCAG
>NW_024361210.1:0-246 GCF_014805655.1 Passer montanus
CCGCGGAGCGCGGAAGGGAGGCTCTGTCGTGCCCTGTTACCATCCAGCCCCTGTTATCACCCAGCCCCGTTATCACCCAGCCCCGTTATCATCCAGCCCTGTTACCATCCAGCCCCTGTTATCATCCAGCCCCGTTATCACCCAGCCCTGTTACCATCCAACCCCGTTATCATCTCAGCGCACCGCGACCCAAATGTATCGTTCTCTGTATAAAATTAAAGAAATTGAACTCCAGAAATAATAAGA
>NW_024361211.1:0-246 GCF_014805655.1 Passer montanus
GGTTTGATGGTCTCCAATGGCCGCCATGTTGGGTGTGGTAGTCTCCAGTGGCCACCATATTGGGTTTGATGGTTTCTGGTGTCCACCATGTTGGGTCTGATGGTCTCCAACGGCCACTATGTGCCAATGGTTGGGTTTGATGGTCTCCAGTGTCCACCATGTTGGTGTGGTGGTCTCTGGTGTCCACCACGTTCGCGTTGGGGTCTCTGGTGTCCCAGTGCCAGCAGTGTCCCAGGTGTCCCCATG
>NW_024361212.1:0-246 GCF_014805655.1 Passer montanus
TGTTCCCTGAGAGACAAACCAAGCCCAAAGTGTTTCTATTCCAACCTTTCTTTTCCTTTTCCCACCAATTTCATATTCCCTGATAAACCTGAACAGCCCAAACCAGGCCTGAAATGTTTCTCCTTTTTCCACCCATTCTGGTGTCCCCTGAGACACCAGAACAAGCCAGAAGGACTTCAAGAGTTTCTATTCCAACTTTTTTTCCTTTTTCCACCAGTTTGGTGTTCCCTGAGAGACAAACCAAGC
>NW_024361213.1:0-246 GCF_014805655.1 Passer montanus
AATCAGGAAAAATTCCCAGAAAAATCCTGAAAAAATCTCCCAAAAAACCTCAAAAAATTCTGGAAAAATTCCAGAGAAATCCTCAAAAATAGGAAAAAATTCTGGAAAAGTCCTGGAATAATTCCAGAAAATTATGGGGGAAAAAATTCCAGAAAAATCCCTAAAAAATTCTGTAAAAAATCCCAGAAGAATTCTTTTAAAATTCAGGAAAAATCCCGGAAAATTTCAGAAAAATCCTGAAAAAAA
>NW_024361214.1:0-246 GCF_014805655.1 Passer montanus
CCTTGCTTGTTTTAGGGCAATTATATTATTGTTATGCAAGGATTCTCTGATGATTCTGAGCATAATATGCTCATATGCTTGAATTTCACCATGATAGTAAAACAAGATCCTTTCTGAGAGCAACAAACTTCTCAAATAGTTCCAGAATATGGAGGTCACTTCTGTGAGCAACTGGAATCCAAACTGTGAAGTAATATGCACACTGAATTTCCTGAGGCAGAATACCTCATGTGCTGTCTGGGAAGC
>NW_024361215.1:0-246 GCF_014805655.1 Passer montanus
AGGGATTTTTGTTGTTGTTGTTGCTGTTGGTTTCTCTATTCTCCAAATAGCTAATGATAAAATAGGATGTGAATGGTGCACATGTAGCCCAAGGCACCATCCACTTCTTTCACTTAGAATTTCTGCATAGTGGACTTGACATGTGTTTCACAACACTGAACTGGGTGGGGACATGAGGGGTTAAGTGATGAGTAACAAAACCCTTCAGGTGCTTATTGATTTCATAATTGTTCAGAATTTGCCGTG
>NW_024361216.1:0-246 GCF_014805655.1 Passer montanus
TGAGGTGCCCCCTCAGGGGTTCAGGGGTTGCTCTGTGGATTTAGGGGTCCCTCTATGGGGTTGGGGCTCCGCTATGGGTTTAGGGGTTCCCTTGTAGGTTTAGGGGTTCCACTGTGGGTTTAGGGGTCCCCACATGGATTTAGGGGTCCCCTCAGGGGTTCAGCAGTTCCTCTATGGGTTCAGGGGTCCCTCAATGGGTTATGGGGTCCCCTCAGGAGTTCAGGGGTCCCTCTATGAGTTTAGGGG
>NW_024361217.1:0-246 GCF_014805655.1 Passer montanus
CAGGGTTGTCAGCCTGACCTCAGTGCTGGGGAAGGTCCTGGAGCAGACCATCTTGAGTGCAATCACACAGTGTGTGTAGGACAGCCAGCAGATCAGACCCAGCCAGCACTGTTTGTGAAAGGCAGGTCCTGACTGAGCAATTCACCCATGAGAAGGTGACCTGCTTAGTAAATGAAGGAAAGGATGAGGATGTTGTCTTACCTGGACTGTAACAAATCCTTTGACACCATTTCCCACAGCATTCTC
>NW_024361218.1:0-246 GCF_014805655.1 Passer montanus
TTCCAGGCTCTGAGCTGCCCTCCTGGGTGTCCCTAAACACAGGCCTGGCTGTTCCTGGCACACTCTGCCTACACAGCTGGAGCTGAGGCAGGGGCCTGGGGGAAGGATTTCCCAGAGCAGAAACAAGGGTGGGTGAGTCTCAGCGGGGCAGGTACAGGGAATAGCCCAGGTTTGGCTCAAATCAGCCTCTCCTGACTTGTCACTGCCCTTTCTCCCTGAACAGGTTCCCATGTGCAGCCCCAGCAA
>NW_024361219.1:0-246 GCF_014805655.1 Passer montanus
CCTCCCGGGCCTTTAGGGGCCCCCCCAGCACAGTGCAGACAGGGATGGACTCCAAGCTTCCTTGGAAGGTGGAGGCAGGAGAACATTGCCCACCATCTTCTCGCAATGGCCCTCCACACTCTCCATTCGTGCAGACCCTGCTGGGGCACTCAGGCTCTCCATTCCAGGCAGGCTGGAGCTCCCCTGCAAGCCCAGCGCTGGCCGTGTCCCCTCTCCGATGGAATGTCACAGAAAGGACACAGCACT
>NW_024361220.1:0-5050 GCF_014805655.1 Passer montanus
CCACAGGAAGGTAGAGCAACCTTGCAAAATAATCTGTTTTCCTCTGCTCTAACTATACCACCCCATCTCCTGGGGTTTATCAGCATTTCAGGGAGCACTGTACAAGCAGCACACTCACTCCTCCACGGAAGGTAGAGCAACCTTGCAAAATAATCTGTTTTCCTCTGCTCTAACTATACCACCCCATCTCCTGGGGTTTATCAGCATTTCAGGGAGCACTGTACAAGCAGCACACTCACTCCTCCACGACCTAAGCAACACTGTTGGCATGGCAACTCTGACAGCTTATTTCAGAATAAAACTCCAGATATGCTGAGCACAGAGTTCCCAAGACAGAAAAAAACCAGACACAAATCTGCCTCCACTCGGGGCTCTTTCACAGCAAACAGCACCCTAAGACACTGAGCTTGTGGTTTTGTGTAAACACACTGAGCTAAGCTATTTAACTCATTAGCATATATGAATATGATATAGGCCCCCACACCGGGAGCAGCACTGAACCCTTCCCATGTCCTTATGCAACCCCTGCTGAAGCCTCTGTCATCAAGCTGCAGCACTAATTGCTTCCAGGATGACAGATTTTTAAATTCTTCCAGCTCGAGAGGCTTAAGTACTTGGCAAAACAAGTCCCAGCTTTAGGAAGCAGCTTTGAGAATTCCAAATGCAATCCCCCCATCTCCAACTCAAGACTCACATCATTTGGGGCTGAGCTGACTCGTCCACATAGGGGGTGAAACTGGGCAGTGGGGGCGGCGCTTCCAAGCCAGAGCTCACCGTGCTGCGAGGACGCTGCGGAAGGAAAGGCAACATGAACAACACAGGGATTCATTGCAGCCTCCACACCCCTCTGCAATCTGCACCTCCCTTTGCCTCATCTTCTGCTTCTTTGGGCGTTTTCTTACCTAGAAAATTAAACTTGATGGAGACTTTTGCAAGTGGAATTCCTTTCTGACCCAGTCAGTGCCCACCAGCTGAACACTGGCACTTAAAAGTCTCCTCCTGCATGTCCTCACCAGTTCCTCTTATTCTGAGTGTTATAGGTAATAAATGATAAAGCCAAATTAATAATTAATGAAATAGGTTTTATTTTGTGACCGAGATTCAGTCTCCAATAGCCACAATCAAAGGAACAGCATTGAGCCTGGAATTGGCACTGGTGAACTCTGATCCGAACTCTACCACTTTGGATCCCCTCTGTTCATGAAGGCTCTTCCTGTCCAGGTAGTTTTTATACAGCTTTTTCTGCCTGGGGAAGAGTCTTTCATTCCATGGCTTCACATATTCATGTAGTCTCCTTTCTCTGTGCTGGGCTGGATAAAACCATTTCTGGTAAGCGATGAATGCTGATCATCCATTCACCGAGTTACGGGAACCTGGCACTGGGATGCACACCCACGACTCTGGCTATCGCTATTTATTATAAATATTATTCATAATAAATATTATAAATAATATTTATTCTTCTGTCCACCATCAGCCTCCAGACTTGGAGTTTGGCTTTTTTCTCAGTTTTCCCATCAGAGACCATTGCAGCACCATAAAAACCCCTTTACAGTGTTATGATTCAAGTTCTGTATGTCTAATTAATAAACAACAAAATTTAGCAGCAATTTTAATTGAACAGCAATTTTATATCAATGAATACAATCAAGTATACTAAATATAATCAAGCATATAAAAAATGTGGCAGTGATTAATTATGTATGATTAAGGTTTATATAAAGCATAAGCAAAACTGACCAGGGTACAGGGCAGGCTTCTCCCCCTGACTCATGTACAAAACAAAGTAATGCAAACGAAACTTATATACTGTATGCATTCATCAGTATTTTTCCATAAATCTCCTCCTATTTTTGATTCTTGAAATCTGTGTCACTGTACTGCATAGCACATGCCCCACTTGTTGTCAGGGGGTCTCCTGGCTTTTTGGTGGTCTTTTCAGAGGAAGGCTCACAGTCTTCCTCGCTGTCCTCTGAATAACCTTCACAGGTTGCACATGCACACTAAGCTTTGTGTTATGTAAGTAAGTGTATGTTCCAAATAAGCTTTATTATCTCACAGATAAAACCACAACTTGCATTCCTTACCTGGAATCATCCCAACTTGGTTCAGCCCAAGGCCAATTCTGTTTTGGAATCTTGCTCATCTCAATACTACATCCTGTATCCTGTTTTTCCACATGTAACAAAGGACTGTGTTCATACCAAGGCCAATTCTGTTTTGGGATCTTGCTTTCCTCAATCCTACATAAAGGTTTTCAAGGAAAGCTTTGCTTTTACATTTTCATTCTAACATGCTCTGGAAAAGCTTGTGTTCCAGCACACAAATGACCAACAGAACAGACCACTGGGGACACAGGCATCACAAAGTCACCCTAGGACAGCCAGGCATCGGCCTCCTCACTTTCTGTTCTTCTTTTCTCAGCTACAAAGAACAGGGCAACACTGGGGCTTATCTGAGCACCTATGAAACAAACCTGATCTCACAGCATTCATGCCCTTCACACAAGGTCTTCCATCACTTCTCTGCAACAGCCCAAACACCTGTAGCAAAGCTGCTCCTTTTCATGTTTAGTTTAAGCCATTGGAAGCCACTCTCTGTCATCCTACTGCCAGGATAAATATTCCATTGATATTGCACTTGAATCCTTTTGATCTGCACTCTTCTGCTTTCCTCACAAGCACTTCAAAACAAGACTTACAGAATGCTGCACGTGCCTTCTTTGCACAGACAGCCAACAAGTTCTTCCTCCAGGTTCCAGTTTCCAAAATAATTCAACTCTAACGCTTCTATCTCACACATTCAACTAATGCCTGGCCTCTCTCCCCTTCCCTGGCTCATGGTTTGCCTCTTGCTTTCCTTTTCTGCTCTCCACACTTTTCAGCAAGCCACCTCTGCCAATTCTCTTGATTAGCAAGAATTTCCTTTCCTTGATTTTAAACACAGCAATGGAGAGACTGGACAGGGCCAGAACACACTTAGCTTGCTTTAGAGTTTAAAAGGATTTTAGCTAGAAGCTAAAATATCTGAAAGGACAAATATATTTTAGATGTTGTATCTTTAAATCACTTCTTTCTCCTTAAATAAACATTTGAACTCTATTTATTCAAGGCAGCTTTTACAAATCAAAAACTTCTAGAGTTGGTAGCTGTCCAAAGTGAACAACCCTAAAAAATAGTCTGGAAATGAGAAACAGAATTCAAGAGTAACATTTGCAGAAAAATACGTCCAATATCGCACTCGTTGTACAACACTGTTTGACTCTTGTCACCAGAACCAACTTAGCTGTGTGCAGACAACATGACAAGGTCCCAAGGAAAAGCAGCACCCAAGAGATGTTCCCAAAACACTCACAAACTTGAGCCAGAGATTAAGATAGCGAAGGTCTTTGTAGTATCGCTGCTGCCCGTGGAGGGCTTGCACTGCCCTTTCCAGAACTGCTGACAGGTTGCCATCCTTGCCCCCCCCAGGGAAGGCCTGCTCTGTCCACCTGATGTACCTAGAGACAGAATGTGTTCATAGCAAGTCAGTTCTTAATAAGCGTCTGTAAAATATAAAGAGATTAAGAAAAAAAATGGCATAATATTGAAACACAATATAATATTTAAAAACAATTATAAAACTTAGCTTTCAATGAGTTTCTTATTAAATTAGAATGTTTCCCTTGCTTTTACAAGGATATGTGACCATTTAACTCTTTTTTTCTGAAATAAAGAAAAACTTACCGCTCCCACACATCCAGAGGATCATCTCCAGAGTAAAATCGTATTTCTGCTTCAAACTCCCTAAAATATAACATTATTAATCCAATAAATACATTTGTATCACTGTAAGTTGATCTTGCACATTACAAATTAAGAGTTAATTATTAATTTAAAAGCACAGCCAGATCTCCCTAGTGTTTGCTGTTTAAATGCTCTGTTGCAAAATGAAAAAGCTGAAGTCTGTACTACACAACACCTGCACTGAGTAGTTCTAAAATCCTAGAGCGTGGTAATAGCACAGACATGAATTACTGAACTTCTTTTATGCCTTTTTAAATGCCTATGAGATTGGTACAGTTTAAGAAAATAGAGATAAAATGAGGAGGGAGGGAGTAAGATAAGGTGAAAAGAGCTATTATAACATCACTTACTGTTTTTTAAGCTGCACAGCAGTGTGGCTGGAAGAGTCCTGCTGCGACAGTGCCTCTTGCAAACTGGACATCACCCGTCCCTGCCTGAGGGGCTGCACATTCTCCTTGCTCAGCTCCCACTCGTGGCTGTCCTCCTGGGACATGACCACCTCTCCTCCAATCCTGAACGCTTCTCCTTTAATTCTGCATTTAAAAAGGAAAGGACACCTGTACGGCTGGGTACTGACCTGAAACCTCACAGAGACAGCTTTCCTAAGTCCACTCACCCTGAATTTTCTGTGCAGCCAAAACACACCATTTAGGATACCCAACTTTTAGGGGATTTGTAGAGGGACTTGGGAATTTAATTCCCGCCGACGGGAAATATATGAAAAAAAGAGCCCATCTTGAGAGTGAAGAACCGCAAGCAGGCAACATTAGCAACAAAAAACACTAAGATTAAGCCATCTCCCTCCCCGCTGATTGCTCCTTTCCCTGCCCCGACAGCCCCCGCCACGCTCCTCACAGCGGCTGCCGACGGCTGCTCCGGCCAGGGGAGCCTCAGCCAGGCTCAGCCGGGCCCCTCTGGCTCTTCACCACTTCCACGAGCGGCAGCGGAGCCTCCAGCCCAGCCGGGGGGCGGCGGCCCAGAGCGGCGGGGACTCCCGGCTGGCACCGACGGCACAAGAGGCTCTTGCTCCCCGGGACGCATCGCCCCACGCCGGGCCGGGCACCCCGCGCTCTGCGGGCAGCCCCAGCGCCGTGCCGGGCACCAAAAGGCGTCTCGGAGCGCCAGAGCCGCGAGCGCCAAGCACCTCATACCCTAAAGGCCCGCACGGATCCCACACAGACACCGCCCCTCCGCACCTCACAGCCCCTCAGGCCGCCTCCGCCCTCAGCCCCTCACAGACCCCCAGAGACACCCACAGCCCCACA
>NW_024361221.1:0-246 GCF_014805655.1 Passer montanus
TCACCCTTTGTCTTTATAATCCTACTGTTAATGTGATTTTTTAATTATATAGTAACTTGCCAGGCTTCTCCCCATGACTGCTTTGGGTTCTCATTTCAAGTGAGAAAACACAGGAAGGTTTTGTTTGTTTGTTACTTATCTGACCTTTTCTGCACTAATCTGTCACTAATTTTAATAAAACTAGAAAATACTAAAAAAGTAGACACTGCACTGACTTTGTCAGCTACCAGGCTTTGTCACAGAGCT
>NW_024361222.1:0-245 GCF_014805655.1 Passer montanus
AAAAATCAAAAAAGCCAACCTGGTGGAAATATGAAAAGAGGATGATTGGAGAAGATGTACAATTTCAATTAGGCAACATCTTTGCAAATATTTATATGAAAAAATATCCAATTATGGTAATTTGTAAGCACAAAAAACACATCTGAAATGCTATAACTTTATTTCCACATCTTTTCCTTCACTGATATCAGAACTCTGGTGGCTGCCTTCAAAAATATAAAGTAAAAAACATATTCCTGACTGCA
>NW_024361223.1:0-245 GCF_014805655.1 Passer montanus
GGAAGGAAGGAAGGAAGGAAGGAATAGCCTGGGGGGACAGAAGGAGGTTGACAGAGACAGAATAAGGACAATGTCACCAATCCGTGGATCCCAACGATGCTCCCTTGATCATCTCCAGCTGGTCTTCCTTGTGGTGAAGGTTCCCCCAAAAAGCACACAATCTGACAGGTTAATACACGCTCAGGCCAGGTAGGAAAACCCAGACACCGCCCTGAATGGGGGGAGTTTGCCATTGTCCCTTAGAA
>NW_024361224.1:0-245 GCF_014805655.1 Passer montanus
AGCTCCCCCCAAATCCCCTCCGCGGACCCCCCGCACCGGGAGCAGGAATCCCCCCGGTTCTCGGTGGGGGATCAAAGGGGGGTGGGCGCCCCCCGAGCCCCCCGGCCGGGGGTCCCGCTCACCCCCGCTGCCCGGGCTGTAGACCCTCCCCAGCAGGTGCAGGGGGTCCCGAGGGCTGAAGTGGGGCCGCGGCCGCAGCGTCCAGCCTGGGGGGCACGGGGGTCAGGGCGGAGCCGGGACCCCCG
>NW_024361225.1:0-245 GCF_014805655.1 Passer montanus
TCAAAGTAACTGTCAAACCAGTAAATCCTGAAAGGCAGCCTTTACCTCAGTCCCACCACCTGAAGCTGTCCCCAGAGGCAGAGCCAATAAGAATGGTGGGGGGGGATGAAGTTCAGCCAAGCATTCCCACAGATAGAGAAGAAGGAAGGCAGGACTTTCGTTTCCCTACTCGACTATAACTTACCTGAAGTCATGGGATAGCATTGCTATTGACTGTCCCAAAAGATAAACCATTCCACCCTTGA
>NW_024361226.1:0-245 GCF_014805655.1 Passer montanus
CACTCCTACAAATGGAATGGGTGGCTCCCAGCAAATACCCAGTGACGATGCAGCACAGGTGTGAGAGCAGACCTGGGCAGGGCAGTACCTCCCAGAGGTTTTAATGTACCCACAGCACTGCTGGCCTGCCCTGGGCAGGAGCTGGGCTGGGGGGAGGCATGGCCAGAAAGAGTGAGCAGCAAACTGTCCCCATGGCAGAGGAGACCCAGGTGAGGGCCCTGCCATGGTACTGAAGTGAGGAGCTG
>NW_024361227.1:0-245 GCF_014805655.1 Passer montanus
CCAAAAAATCCCATTTCAAGTATCCCCAAAAATTAGGGAAAAAAATCCACCAAAAGTTCCCCAAAATCCAAAAAAAAATCCCCCGAAATTCCCCAAAAAATCCGCCCAAAATGCCCTGAAATCCAAAAAAAACCCCAAAATTGCCCCAAATCGCAAAAAAATCCCTCCAAAACCCCCCAAAATCACCTTATAAAAATCCAAATCAATTACAAAAACATCCCCCCAAAATCTGCCAAAAATTCCCC
>NW_024361228.1:0-245 GCF_014805655.1 Passer montanus
GGTAAAAAGAGAAAAAGAGGTGATTTTTTTACCTGTATTCAGTATTTGTGTGACCTTTTCTTGAGCACTCTGCAGTTCTGGCTCTCACAACTTAGGTAAAATACTAAAGTGCTTGAATGCTTCCAGAGGAGAGCAACGGAGCTCATGAGGGGCTGGAAGGGAGGTCCTGGGAGGAGCAGCTGAGGGCTCTGGGTTTGGCCAGTCTGGAGAAAAGGAAACCAAGGGCAGCCTCATTGCTCTGTGCA
>NW_024361229.1:0-245 GCF_014805655.1 Passer montanus
GCTCTGCAGGTCCTGGGGATGCAAACAGGACGAACCTGAGCACCTCCCACCAGCAGATACCTCAGAGCTTACACAGCAACACAGCCGTGGCTCTCCCAAACTGGATTTAGGAATGGCACACCTACTGCAGCCATGGGATCCAGATCTGCCCAGATCCCTTTGGGACTCCTGCTTTTGGTGTCTCTGCCTCCTCTCCCTGCCCGAAGGAGGCTCCTCTCTCCCCTCTCCCTGCCCTGACAAGACAG
>NW_024361230.1:0-245 GCF_014805655.1 Passer montanus
ACTAAAAAAGTATAGTATAGATCCTTTGTAAAGTATAGATCCTTTGTATCCTCAACTCCAGAACCCCAGGGATCATTCTTGAGTCTCCCCAGGTACTTTGTGCTAAAGGCTGCAGGAAGGACCATTCTCCTCAGCTGCAGTGTTCAGCAAGATTTTAGCCCCTGTCCTGTTCTGACTGGCCCAAGGGCTATTGCAGGAACAATCTCCTGTTCAATGTGTTCAAAAGCTTGTTGATGTTCAGGACC
>NW_024361231.1:0-635 GCF_014805655.1 Passer montanus
G
Source organism: Passer montanus (assembly GCF_014805655.1). Classification (NCBI taxonomy): domain Eukaryota; kingdom Metazoa; phylum Chordata; class Aves; order Passeriformes; family Passeridae; genus Passer; species Passer montanus. The sequence continues at coordinate 2 of NW_024361231.1, forward strand.
TGCCCCTCACCTGTCCCAGGTGTTCCTGTGCTCCTCCATGCGGGGGTCGTACACCAGCCCCACCCGGGCTCTGCTCGGGGGCTCCGGGGGCGGCTCCGGGGGGTTCCCCTCCCCCTCTTCCTCCTCCTCCTCATCTTCCTCTTCCTCCTCCTCATCTTCATCCTCGGGCTCTTCCTCCTCTGCTTCCGCCTCCTTCTCCTCCTCCTCCTCCTCCTCCTCTTCCTCCTTGCTCCTCCATGCGGGGGTCGTACACCAGCCCCACCCGGGCTCTGCTCGGGGGCTCCGGGGGCGGCTCCGGGGGGTTCCCCTCCCCCTCCTCCTCCTCATCTTCCTCTTCTTCCTCCTCATCTTCATCCTCGGGCTCTTCCTCCTCTGCTTCCGCCTCCTTCTCCTCCTCTTCCTCCTCCTCCTCTTCCTCCTCCTCCTCGCTCTCTGTGGGGGGGGTTCCTCAGTGGGGGAACCCCAAATGTGCCCCCCAATCTTTGGGGTGCCCCGAGAAGGTTCTGGGGGTCCCTGAGGGGATCCCTGAGGGTCTGGGGGTCCCCAGGGGGGTCTGGGGGACCCTGAGGGAGTTTTGGGGATGGTTTGGGGGGGGGGGAAGTTGGGGTTTTGGGGGGTCTGGGGGGGTTAGGGG
>NW_024361231.1:1788-4903 GCF_014805655.1 Passer montanus
CCCCATTCCCCTCACCTGGGGGTGGGGGCGATGGGCCCGGGGGGGTCCCCGGGGTCCCCCAGCAGGGTCCTCAGCACGGCCCCCACCCCCCCCGGGGACGCCCCCAAATCCGGGCCCCCCTGCGGAGAGGGGGGGTCAGGGGGAGCCCACGGAGCCCCCGGCACAGGGCAGAGACCCCGCGGGAGCCCCCGAGGAGCTGCACCCCAAAACAAACTGCACCCCAAAACAAAGGGCACCCCAAAACAAACAGCCCAAAAACAGCACCCCAAAACAAACAGCCTAAATACAGCACCCCAAAACCAGCACCCCAAAACAGCCCCCCAAAACCAATAGCCCCAAAAACAGCACCCCAAATACAGACCCCCAAATACAGCCCCCCAAAACAAACAGCCCAAAAACAGCCCCCCAAAACAGCACCCCAAAACAAATAGCCCCAAAACCAGCACCCCAAATACAGCACCCCAAAAACAAACAGACCAAAACCAGCACCCCAAAACAGACCCCCAAAAAACAGCACCCCAAAACAAACAGCTTAAAAACAGCACCCCAAAACAGCACCCCAAAACAGCACCCGAAAAACAGCCCCCCAAAAACAGGACCCCAAATACAGCACCCCAAAACAAACAGCCCCAAAATAAACAGCCCCAAAACCAGCACCCCAAAAACAGCCCCCAAAAACAAACAGCCCAAAAAACAGCCCCAAAAAAGATGCCCCACAGGTGCCCCCGGTGCCCGTACCTGCAGCAGCAGCAGCAGCCGCCCCCGGGCCAGGGCCGAGAGCAGGTGGGTGACCAGGGAGAACCCGGCCGGGGACACGCCCAGGGCGCCCTGCGGGGACCAGAGACCCTATAGGGACCCTATAGGGACCCTATAGAGACCCTACAGGGACCAGAGACCCTACAGGGACCCTACAGGGACCAGAGACCCTATAGGGACCCCATAGGGACCAGAGACCCTATAGAGACCCTACAGGGACCAGAGACCCTATAGGGACCCTATAGAGACCCTACAGGGACCAGAGACCCTACAGGGACCCTACAGGGACCAGAGACCCTACAGGGACCCTACAGGGACCAGAGACCCTATAGGGACCCTACAGAGAACCCCAGGGCGCCCTATAGCGACCAGAGACCCTACGGGGACCACAGACCCTATAGGGACCCCATAGGGACCAGAGACCCTATAGGGACCCCACAGGGACCAGAGACCCTATAGGGACCCTACAGGGACCAGAGACCCTATAGGGGCCCTACGGGGCCCAGAGACCCTATAGGGACCCTAGAGGGACCAGAGACCCTATAGAGACCCCATAGGGACCAGAGACCCTATAGAGACCCTACATGGACCAGAGACCCTATAGAGACCCTATAGAGACCCTACAGGGACCAGAGACCCTATAGGGACCCCATAGGGACCAGAGACCCTATAGAGACCCTACAGGAACCAGAGACCCTACAGACACCCTATAGAGACCCTATAGAGATCCCATAGAGATCCTATAAACACCCCATAGAGAACTCCAGGGAGCCCTATAGGGACCCCATAGAGACCCTATAGGGACTCCCAGGGTGTCCTGGAGGGACCAGAGACCCTACAGAGACCCTCAGGGCACCATAGAGGGACCAGAGACCCTATAGAGCCCACAGAGATCCCACAGATCCCCAGGATGCCCTGGGGACATGGTGGGGGGTGAGGGACCCTATAGAGACCCCATAGAACTCCAGAGACCCTACAGAGACCCCAGAGAGCCTCAGGGAGCCCTGGGGACAGCAGGGGGGTTAGAGACCCTATTGAGACCCCAAAGAGCCCATAGAAACCCAGAGACCCCAAACAGACCCCATAGAGAACCCACAGAAACACAGAGACCCCACAGAGACCCAAAGACCCCAGAGAGACCCCAAAGACCCCATAGAAACCCAGAGACCCCACAGAGACCCCACAGAGACCCAGAGACACCCCCACAGAGACCCCAAAGAGCCCATAGAGACCCCACAGAGACCCCAAAGAAACCCAGAGACCCCATAGAGACCCCAAAGAGCCCATTGAAATCCAGAGACCCCAAAGAGACCCCATAGAGAACCCATAGAAACCCAGAGACCCCATAGAGACCCAAAGACCGCATAGAAAACTAGAGACCCCATAGAGACCCCAAAGAGCCCATTGAAATCCAGAGACCCCAAAGAGACCCCATAGAGAACCCATAGAAACCCAGAGACCCCATAGAGACCCAAAGACCGCATAGAAAACTAGAGACCCCATAGAGACCCCATAGAGCCCCAAAGACCCCACAGAGACTGAGGGACCCCACAGAGACCCCCCAGCCCCCCCGTACCCCCAAATCCTCCAGCGAAGCCTCGACCAGGACGAGCTGGGGCTGGAACTGAGGGAACACCACGGGGTCAGGGGCACGGGACCCCAAAGCTGCAGGGACCCCAAAACCCACACAGGGACCCCAAACCCACACAGAGACCCCAAACCCACACAGGGACCCCAAAGCTGCATGGACCCCAAAACCCTGCAGGGACCCCAAACCCACAGGGACCCCAAACCTGCAGGGACCCCAAATCCCCCACAGGGACCCCAAACCCCTCCAGGCACCCCAAACCCCACAGGGACTCCAAACCCCCCCAGGGACCCCAAAATTTCTACACGGACCCCCCTATAGCCCCCTGCCCCTTTAACTCCTATACCCCTGCCCCTATAATCCCCTGCCCCTATAACCCCTATAGCCCCCCCCTATAGCCCCTATAATGCACAGACAGCTGTTCCCAGCACAGCCTCACGTTGAACCCCTATAAACCCCACAGATCCCCTATGGATCCCGTACATAGCTCCTACAAATCCTCTACAGCCCCTGTACCTGCTCCCAGCACAGCTCCACGCTGAACCCCTGTCCATCCCCTATGGATACCCTATAGAACTCCTCTCCCTCCCCTACAGAACCCCTATAGAACCCCTCTCCCTCCCCTATAGAACTCCTGTCCATCCCCTATGGATCCCCTATAGAATCCCCTATAGAACCCCTCTCCCTCCCCTATAGAACCCCTCTCCATCCCCTATGGGACCCATACCTGCTCCCAGCGCAACTCCACACTGAACCCCTCCCCATCCCCCA
>NW_024361232.1:0-245 GCF_014805655.1 Passer montanus
ACCCACTGACACACCCACTGACACACCCAGGGACACACTGACACACCCACTGACACACCCACTGACACACCTACTGACACACCCATCCCTGATCTCACCCATGACCACGCCCATCACTGACCACACCCATTACTGACCACACCCACCACTGACCACGCCCACCACTGACCACACCCACGGCCACATCCATACATGTCCATGTCCATCACTGACCACTCCCATTGACCACGCCCACCACTGACCAC
>NW_024361233.1:0-245 GCF_014805655.1 Passer montanus
GGGATCTGGGGGTGACACAAGCAGGGACACAGGGGGACATTTGGGGACACAGCTCTGGGGACAGAAGTGGGGGACACAAGGAGAGGGACAGGAGGGTGGCGGGGTCATAATTGGGGGTAAAAGGGGGGACACAACTGGGGGGGACATTTGGGGACACGGCTGTGAGGACAGGGGGACACAGAGATACTTGGGGACACAGGGACATCTGGGGACACAGGGACATTTGGGGACACAGCTGTGGGGAC
>NW_024361234.1:0-2211 GCF_014805655.1 Passer montanus
GAGAGAGAGTCTGTCCCATAAGAGCTTTCCCTTTGCGATGTGAAAATTCCTCTGGGGAGCTTTCAACACTAATCCTGAGAGTTCCTTTTTGTCCATGGCCTGATCTCTCCCCATAGGCTGGGCATCTGATCACCCCATTGCTGGTGACCTTTCCTTGGCACTGCAGAGACCACACCTGGGTTGCTGTCAACATTTGGTGTCCCCAGGGACACGGCTGGTGCTGGTGGTGATCTCTTATGGCAAGAATCTCCCCATAGGCTGGGCATCTGATCACCCCATTGCTGGTGACCTTTCCTTGGCACTGCAGAGACCACACCTGGGTTGCTGTCAACATTTGGTGTCCCCAGGGACACGGCTGGTGCTGGTGGTGATCTCTTATGGCAAGAATTACTGCCAGAGGATCAGCCAGAACAAAAGGGCTGCAGCACCCGACACATGGTGGAGGCCGAGGGCACTGTGCTTGTGCAACCTGCTGGAGATGGGCAAGGTGTGGAGTGGGACAGGGAGCAGCTGCCTGGTGGTTCTGGAGAAAATGAAGCCAAATTCTCCTGACAGGAGCACTGTAGAAGGGCAAGAAGCAGAAGTCACAACTTGCATGAAAGAAAATCCCAGGATTGTCTGGGGAAGGAAGACGAACAGGCCTGGTAGAAATGTACAAGGGGTCTTTTTGTAATCTGTGTCCATGCTTAGAAGTCAGCAGGAGGTGACACAAACCTCAGCGCTGCCAGGAGCTGTGCTGTGGAGCAGGGTCAGAACTCTCCCTGCACTCTGGCTGATCCAGGCTGGTGCCCCAGCGTGTGTTACCCACAGCTGTGTTCCACACATCCCACTGCCCTCGAGTGAAAAATCCTGCAGTGGGACGATGCCAGGGGCCTGCAGCAGATGTCCCAGCCATGCCAGCCCATCTACAGCTCCCTGCCCTTCCCCACAGCAGGGGTGTCCCCTCCTCAGTCCCTGGGGATGCAGAACCAGAGCCCCACCACACAGCCCTGCTCCCTGCTGGCTCCTTCCCCGTGCAGTGAATTCCCAAACATCCCTGTGCCCTGTCACCAGCACCATGTGGCATCCCTCCAGGAAGCTGTGCCCCCACTTCAGCTTGCTGGGGTGCTCCTTACACTCCTTCTGTGCCAGTCACGGAGATTTTTGCTGCAGCATCAGGAATTCTGTGGGAGAGGTGGCACCCAGTACCCTTGCCCATGCTTTTGGGCACAGCACAGCTCTTCTGGGACCTGGTGCTACTGATACCGAAGTGAGTTGTCAGTGTCATCTCCCACCGAGCTGCAGAAGGCAGTAATGAAGGCTGCTGAGCACGCACTTCTCCCTAAATTACCTCATTTATTCAGGGAATCAGATGCCGCAGTCTTTCATGGCTTCTTGTGAGGCTCGGATCTTGTGGGATGCAAGGCTATTAATAGGACCCAATCTTTCCCCTTCTTCTTCTCCAGGCTAAAGGCAGAAGAATTCAAACAAGGGCCCCTTTGATGTGACAGAAGTACAAATAAACCCCGTGCCATTTCGCTCCCAAGCAGGCAGTGCATTCCCATGTTCCTGCTGGCTTTGCCTGGGTGAGGGCTGGAGCAGCAGCTCAGCTGCTCTGTGGGAGAGGAACTTGTGCAGGGAAGACCTGTGTCTTTTGGGATCAGGAGAGGCCTGGTCATGTTACACAAATTTTAATATTTCTAGTAAACATAGGAAGCAGTTGTAGAGGGAAGAGGAAGGCTATGGCTGGTGTTTCCCAAGAAGCCAGAGCCAAGCAGGCTAAAAGGTGTTGGGTGAGGCTGTGTCAGAGAAAAAAGTGCCTTAGCAGAGGATGGTTTCGATCCATCGACCTCTGGGTTATGGGCCCAGCACGCTCCCGCTGCGCCACTCTGCTCCTCCTCACACCTGCTCCCATTGCCCTCCCCGCAGCCTGATGCTGACGGACACTGCTGCCCCTCACTCCTTCCCTTCCTCTCTGCTCCGCCTCTCCCTCCCCACTAAATACAGACCCTGACACATTCAGCTCCCTTCAGCCGGCTCTCCACACCTCCAGGGCCCGGCCTTGCCCTTCTCCCACACCTCACGCACACAGCCCTGCACAGCCCCTTGCCCTTTCACACCCACCCTGCCGCTGCACCTGCTCAACGCAGCCCCGCAGCCAGGCTGCAGCCTCGGGCCTTGCCAGCCCTGAGGACACCTGAAATCCAGAGACACCCTCACGCCTGCAGCCCT
>NW_024361235.1:0-245 GCF_014805655.1 Passer montanus
CAGGGATTGTTTGGGAATTTTTTGTTTGGAAATTCTGCTCCCGGATCCGTCCTGAATTCCCGAATTCTCCTCTGGAATTCTGGGATGTTTTCCCAGATTTCCTGCTCAGATTTCCCCAGGATCCCTCTGGATCCGTGTCCTGATCCCAAATCCTGAATTTTTTCCCTGCAGTCCCTGGGGTGGGTCAGAATCCATCCCAGTCCAAACCCCAAATCCCATTTTTTTCCCCAATCCCATTTTTCCCC
>NW_024361236.1:0-245 GCF_014805655.1 Passer montanus
TATCCTTTTAAGTTTTGTTTTACTTTTAAATTATATTTAGAGACACTAGAAGGGTCAGTTTTGAAAGAGTATCTAGTCCTGCTCTACAAGTTGGCAGTTTGAAGAACATCTGTATCATCTTTTTGTGTTAGCATTGTTACATTAGAATGCTAAGGGGAAAAAAATAGTCAAGAAGCAGTATCTCATTGAAGGCTTTTTACAGGTGCAGTTCTGTTTAATACCTTTTTTTGGAAGTGTAACATTTT
>NW_024361237.1:0-245 GCF_014805655.1 Passer montanus
CAGAGACAAGTAACAGCCGACCCTGACAGGGTTTGGTTGCCTCTGGATGTGCAGCTGAAGGTTCTTTTCCCTCTCTTACCCTGCTCTTTTCTCACAGTCATATATGAGCCGCCGCCGCCAACGCCCTCCCTGCTGAACATCCTGGTGTACTCGCTGCTGCCCATCGCCGTGCTGTCCATGGCCATCCTGCTGGCCTTCTGGATGTACCGCCACAGGAAGCCTCCCTACGGCCACGTGGACATCAT
>NW_024361238.1:0-245 GCF_014805655.1 Passer montanus
CTTTCTAAGCAGTAACAAGAACAGAAGCACAGGGATTCCTATGCAGAAAACTTACTACGTTTTACAGACCCAATGTCTTAAAAGAAAATTTAAAAAATAATAGTAAGAATAATAATCAAGATTTCAACTGAGTTAATTATGACATTGATTTCTGATATGAAAATGAATCTTGTATACATTACACAAACTCGTTCTTGGTCAGCTGCCTCCTCCTTTTCTGTAGTTGAATAAGTGATAAAAAAAGA
>NW_024361239.1:0-245 GCF_014805655.1 Passer montanus
CTCCCAGTTCTGTCCAAAGTGCCCCAAATTCTCCCTAATCCGCCCCAAATGTCCTCAAATCCTCCCTAAATCCATCCAAAATCCCCCGGGACCCCCCAAAATTCCCTCGGGACCCCTCAAATCCCCTCCCAGTAATCCCAGTAACTCCCAGTCCCTCCCAAACCTCCCCAAATCCCCTAAAAACTCCTCCAAACCCCCCTGGGACCCCCCAATCCCCACCCCAGGGGGTTCCCAGTGGCTCCCAG
>NW_024361240.1:0-245 GCF_014805655.1 Passer montanus
CCCGGCCCCGCCATGAGCGCTGCGGGCGGGCGGGGCCGCGCCGAGGCGGCCGCGGAGCCCGCCGAGATGCCGGCCACCGAGAAGGACCTGGCGGAGGACGCGCCCTGGAAGCGCATCCAGCAGAACACCTTCACCCGCTGGTGCAACGAGCACCTCAAATGCGTGCAGAAGCGCGTGGGCAACCTGCAGACCGACCTGGGCGACGGGCTGCGCCTGATCGCGCTGCTCGAGGTGCTCAGCCAGAA
>NW_024361241.1:0-245 GCF_014805655.1 Passer montanus
AAAGTCCTTGCTGGCATCTTGCAAAAACAAACTGCCATTGTTGTAGACCATAGCAAGTTGATTTCCTCCAGCTTTAGGCAGTTTCATGAACCACAATTATACTTGCTGCTGCCATGAAGTCAAAAGTATATTCAATCTACCTCTCAGATGACTGAATATAATAGAAGCAGTTTTGGAAGGAGTATCTGGAAATTAACTTACTCTTTCTACATTTTCATCCATTATTCATACTAAGGGATCTGTGT
>NW_024361242.1:0-4899 GCF_014805655.1 Passer montanus
GTCTAGCCCGGTGCCAGAGGATGCTCCGGTGGGTACCGTGGTGGCCCTGCTGAAAGTTCGGGATCGAGACTCCGGCGAGAACGGTCAGGTGTGGTGCGAGCTGTCGGGGGAGGCACCTCTGTCGATCGTGGCGTCGTCGGGCGGCTCGTACAAGGTGGTGACGACGGGCGCGCTGGACCGGGAGCAGGCTGTATTTTCTTCCCCTGATATTATTTTTTCTGACGCAAACCCGGGTTTTAATCCTGTTTGCAAAAATTGCCGTGTAGTGTCCCATGAATTGAGGAAATCCTGTTGCAGAAAGGGCGGCATTGATGGGATGGATATATATTATTCAGTCATGATTTTTGAAAGATTTTTTTAAACAGTTATTTATCAGGATAATGGAGAACACGGATTCTTGCTCTGCAGAAAGAGATCCGCTGATTCTGCGTAAAAGAATTATGAAAAAGGAATTAACACTCAGGGTTTGTTGGATGGAGGGGGCGTGTGTTTGCTTGTTATTTGTTTTGTTTAGTCTGTTTTTTTTTCCTGAGGTGTGTGCGTTTTCAACATGAAAGGAGAAGTTACAGGTTGTTCCTCCCTGGTGGAAGAGTGTCGAATATATTTGGGGATAAGTTTTCTTCAGGAATGGTAGGCGGGGTTGGTTACTTTTTCCAGTTCTTTCTGTCTTTTTTTTTTTTTGTACCACCCCCTTTCTGGTGAAGGCCTAGGTTAGGGCCTCAAAATCAAAGCGAAGCAAACCCAAACCATATGCCACATCTAGTTTTATTTCAGAGCCTCTCTTTTATCCAATCCCTTCCTCTCTAAGACAGGTGTTTCGACTAAACCGAGTAATTAAATCTCAGACGCTTTTTACAACCGTTTTTTTTATCTGCCTGTTTACCAGGACAGGCCTCTACACATACCAAAAATGACAAGAAATGTGCACTCGAATAGAGTATTTTTGCACCTTTATTTAGTTTAAAAGCTGTTCAACCCAAATCAAGGTTGAGTCATTAAGCGAACACTTTCATGGAAACATCAAGCATTTGCACTGTGATTTCTGGCAAAAAGGAAAAAATTTTCCACGTCGTTAAAACTGTCGAATTAATTGTTTAAATTTAAATGTGTTTAAGTTATACAAACCCTAAATTTATATGCATTCTTAAGAGAGGAAATCACGCATTAAAGACAATTGTTATCTGTCTGCAATCACCATCGATTTTGCTAAGATGTGCCCAGAGTAGGGACAGTAGCCAAGGCAGATCTACCTGTGTTTCTTCCTACCATCTGCCCCGCAGTTTGCAGGGAGCCAAGCAGATGGTTCGGGCCAGGTTCACTGCAGGTGCTTCCTGCCTCATGGTCCGTTGCAGTACAGTCAGTGCGGAGTGGTCAAGTGGCTTTCAGCCTGAAACCGCGGGGTGGGGGAGAATGATTTTCGAGCAGTAGGGGAGATTTCTCCTGCACGGTGCCAAAAGGAAGGTCTTCTACTGAGCAAAAGCAGAGCACCGAGAGGGTGGCAGAGCAACGCACCTCCTCTGCAGCTCTACGGGTATCGGGGTGTTGCAGTTGTCAGTTTCAGTGGATCGACCCCAGCTTCTTCCGCCTTTAATTGTCTTCTCTAAGTCACTGCAAATGGAGTAAATAATAGAACTTAGGTCGTGTTCTGTACCGACTGAAAATCTGCCTCTTGGGTTAATGAGCTCTGCCTCTCTGAGGGCGGGAGTGTGTGTGTGATTATCCCGTGATGTGTCTCAGAGGAACTATTTTTTTGCTGCCCCTACGCCAGTAATTCAAGAACAACGCCTCAATTTTAGGTTTTATTTTCCTAATAGGATTAGCTTTAGTGTATTCTAAGCGTTAAAAAAAATAATTACACAACGTATTTTGATATTAGCAAGTGATTTTTTCAGTGCGGGACAAATACTGATTCCAAGGGTGGACTCTGCATTCCTGTCTGTTGGGATCACCTGGAGGATCAAATACGAGACCGTATGGAGAAAATCCGAAGAAACGAAATTGCCTCGGGATGTCACATGATTGCCACCTGATGTCTCGGTGGCGACTGTCCCCTCCCCGCGAGCTGTCCGTGTGCCGGGCAGGGCGGGCAGCGCCGGGCAGCGCTCGGTGCCTGCAGTGCCGGGCGGAGGCTGCGGGCGCCGCTGTTGACCGAGAGGAGCGGGAGGAAGCTCGGAGCGCTGCAGCCCCGCCCGCTGCGGACCCGCTCGATCGCTCGATCGCTCGGTATCAGAGCCTCTGCGAGCGGTCTGTGAGCCTCTCCGAAGTGCAGAGCCGTTCTATACGGAGGCAGAAAAATCGGCGACAGAACCGGGGAGCGGTGAGTGGAAGAGAGGTGGAGCGGTGCCGCTGCGGAGATGTGCGCGGCGGGGAGGCGCTGGGGCCGGCGGCAGCGAGCTCTGCTCGGGGCCGTCCTGCTGGCGGCGTGGCAGGCGGCGTGGGGGCAGCTGCGCTACTCGGTGCCCGAGGAGATGCCCAAGGGCTCGTTCGTGGGCGACGTGGCCAAGGACCTGGGGCTGCAGCTGTCGGAGATCAGCGACCGCGGCATTGGCGTTGTTACCGAAGGTAGGACGCAGTATTTCGCTCTGCACGGGAAGACGGGACATTTAGTGACGGCGGAGAGGATCGACAGAGAGCAGCTGTGCCGGCTGGTGGAGAAATGCGTGCTGCGCTGTGAACTGATAGTGGAGGGACAGATGCAGGTTTACCGAATAGAAGTAGAAATCACGGACATTAATGACAACACACCCACCTTCAAGGAAATTGAGCTGGAAGAAAGAATGAGCGAGATGACAGCCCCAGGGTCGCGGTTTCCCCTGCCAGACGCTCATGATCCTGACTCGGGCCGGAATTCCCTGCAGAGCTACGAGCTGAGCGGCGACGAGCACTTCTCGCTGGCCGTGCAGGCGGGCCCCGGCGGCGATCAGCGTCCCGAGCTGGTGCTGGCCAAGGCGCTGGACCGGGAGGAGGCGGCGTTTCACGAGCTGGTGCTGAGGGCGATGGACGGCGGCGATCCGGCACGGACGGGCACGGCTCGGATCCGCGTGACCGTGGTGGATGCGAACGACAATGCTCCCGTGTTCAGCCAGGCGGAGTACACGGTGCGAGTGCCCGAGGACGTGCCCGTGGGCTCCACCCTTGTCACCGTCACGGCCACCGACGAGGATGAGGGACTGAATGGGCAAGTTAAATATTCATTTAAAAACAAAAAGAGTTCATCGCAGATATTCCACCTGGACTCTGAGACGGGAGCAATCACTCTGGGACAAAGCCTGGACTTCGAGGAAGGCGATGCCCATGAGCTGGATCTACAGGCATATGATGGTGGGGCTCTTTATGATTCAGCAAAAGTTGTGATCACCGTGACAGACATCAACGACAACGCACCCGAGATTTCCGTGCGTTCGGCACTAAGCGAGATCTCGGAAGACGCCCCCACGGGAACTGTCGTGGCCCTTTTGTACGTGCAGGACCGTGACTCGGGGGCGAACGGCGAGGTGCGCTGCTCGATCGACAAAGACGTCCCGTTCCGGCTGGAGAGCTCTCACTCTACTACCAGCTACTACCGTGTGGTGACAGCGAGCGAGCTGGACCGGGAGCAGGTGTGGGAGTACAACGTGACGGTGCGGGCGGCGGACGGCGGGTCGCCGTCGCTGCAGAGCAGCGGCAGCTGCGCTACTCGGTGCCCGAGGAGATGCCCAAGGGCTCGTTCGTGGGCGACGTGGCCAAGGACCTGGGGCTGCACCTGCTGGAGCTCAGCGATCGCGGAGTGCGCATCCTAAACAAAGGCAGGACGCAGTATTTTGCTGTCCACGGGAAGACGGGACATTTAGCGACGGCGGAGAGGATCGACAGAGAGCAGCTTTGCCCACTGGAGGAGAAATGCGTGCTGCGCTGTGAGCTGATAGTGGAGGGACAAATGCAGGTTTATGGAATCCAAGTGGAAATAACGGACATTAACGACAACGCGCCCAACTTTCGACAGGCAGAAAAAGACCTGAGATTTATGGAGACGACAGCGCCGGGGTCGCGGTTTCCCCTGCCAGACGCTCATGACCCGGACTCGGGCCGGAATTCCCTGCAGAGCTATGAGCTGAGCGGCGACGAGCACTTCTCGCTGGCCGTGCAGGCGGGCCCCGGCGGCGATCAGCGTCCCGAGCTGGTGCTGGCCAAGGTGCTGGACCGGGAGGAGGCGGCGTTTCACGAGCTGGTGCTGAGGGCGATGGACGGCGGCGATCCGGCACGGACGGGCACGGCTCGGATCCGCGTGACGGTGCTGGACGCGAACGACAACGCGCCCGTGTTCAGCCAGGCGGAGTACACGGTGCGAGTGCCCGAGGACGTGCCCGTGGGCTCCACTCTTGTCACCGTCATGGCTACGGACGCCGACGAGGGGATGAATGGGCAAGTGAAATACAGCTTCCATAAAATTTCAGACCGTGCTTCAGAACTTTTTAATCTCGACTCTGAGACCGGAGAAATAATTGTTAAGGACGACTTGGATTTCGAGGAAATCTCCTTCCACGAACTTGAGGTTCAGGCACATGATGGAGGAGAGCTTTTTGACACGGCGAAAGTCGCAATCTCTGTGACAGATGTCAATGATAACGTGCCCGAACTGACAGTATCCTCGGCTGTGAGTGCAATCTCCGAGGATGCACAGCCGGGGACAGTTGTTGCACTGCTGAAGGTGCAGGATGGCGACTCGGGGGCGAATGGCCAGGTGCGCTGCTCGATTGACAAAGACGTCCCGTTCCGGCTGGAGAAATCCTATGAGGACTACTACCGTGTGGTGACAGCGAGCGAGCTGGACCGGGAGCAGGTGTGGGAGTACAACGTGACGGTGCGGGCGGTGGACGGCGGGTCGCCGTCACTGCAGAGCAGCGCGGTGCTGGCGCTGCG
>NW_024361243.1:0-245 GCF_014805655.1 Passer montanus
GTGCAATTTCCCATCCAGGCAAGCCAGAGACATAGATTAAAATCAGGATATTCCTTTTAATGCCACCCCTGTCTTGCTATGCTCCTTGCATAATCTACTTATAAATATTCTGGAGCTCACTGCCATGCTGGTAGCAGTCCTGAACAATGCAGCATCCTCACCACACAAGGAGAACACTTCCAAGCCTTACCACATGTCTCCTTCCCCCAGATCTTGCCCCCAGTGCTGGGAGCAGCTCCCCGGGC
>NW_024361244.1:0-245 GCF_014805655.1 Passer montanus
TTCCAGTGCTCTGCCACCCTCAGCGTAAATTCTTCCTCAAGTTGAGGTGGAGCTTCTTGTGTTTGAGTTTATGAATATGGCTCCGCCGGTTTCAGCTCCAGTATCCCAGTGCTGGAAACAAGCCAAGGTGAAATGATCTCTGTTGCCCTATGCTGACCTGGGCCAGCAAGAGGGTTACTGTCCAGCCTCAGACTCCACCTCAACTTGCTGGGCGGAGCTTTGGGGTTTCTGTAAAACAAAAGTCA
>NW_024361245.1:0-245 GCF_014805655.1 Passer montanus
CACCCCAAACCCCCACATTTCACCCCAAACCCCCCGTTTTTCTTCACCCCCAGCCCGCTCACCAGTACAGGACCTCGTCGCCGCACTCGACGTCGAAGCGGAAGTGCGAGAAGGCCACGGGCCCGGCGGGCTCGCGGGCCAGCAGGTACCAGGCGCGCTCGTCCCGCAGCTCCGCGCGCTTCTCCCGCTCCTTCCAGCCCCACTCGCTCTGCTCGTACCTGCCGGGGGGAAATTGGGGGTTTGGG
>NW_024361246.1:0-245 GCF_014805655.1 Passer montanus
GCTCCTCTGGCCCTGCTGGTGCTGTGGAGGGTGCAGGGTCGAGTGCTGTCGCACCACATCGCAGTCAGGCAGCTGCTGGTGTTCCCGTGGGGCCCACGGAACGGGACATGGCAGGTGCTGCAGCCTTGCCAGGAGGCCCCCAGGCTTTCCCTGAGGTCAGGGGTCTTGCTCATAACACTTACAAGCCTCTGTCCTTCAAGACAAAGACAAAACTCTATGAGACGGTTGCTCGACATGGTCTGGGC
>NW_024361247.1:0-245 GCF_014805655.1 Passer montanus
GGATTTTTTTGTACATTTCAACAAAGGAGGTTTCAACACTTTCAGTCCCAATATACCAACATCCCTTTAACAGTCTAAAATAAACTGTTTTTTATGGAGAGCTGCCATAGTCACCCGTATGTAATAACAAATGATTTTCAGCTTCTCATTTTCAAGAACATTAACTTCATCATGAAAAAGAGCAAGCTGCTTAGAAAGGCACTGCAGGTCTGTAAATGCCATTTTTAAAGTTCAGAAAAAGATAA
>NW_024361248.1:0-245 GCF_014805655.1 Passer montanus
GTTTTAAAATACTTCATATTTGGGAATCTGATGTTTTGGTATTTTATTTTAATCTTAGACCTGCTACTTGTAAGGACCCTCTTTGGGTGGAACATCATTTTCTGAACTTTTAAGTCAAAACTTCCACACTCTTTAGAATATAATTTATATTTGTATACACAAAACTAGAGTTTTTAATTTTTTATGTATTCTTCACATCATAAATGCATGAAGTATCTTTAATTATAGAAAACATCATCAGATAG
>NW_024361249.1:0-245 GCF_014805655.1 Passer montanus
GCTCCTTCGAGGAGACGGTGCGGGGACAGTGGGGACAGTGGGGTTTGGGAATGGGAATGGGGGTGGGAGTGGGGTGGGAATGGGGTTTGGGAATTAGGGTGGGAATGGGGATTGAGGTGGGAATGGAGTGGGAACAGGAATTGGGGTGGGAACAGGGTTTGGCGTAGGAATGGGGATGGGAATGGGGTAGGAATGGGACAGGGGAGGGGTTTGGGTGGTGGGAATGGGAATTGGGGAATGGGGTT
>NW_024361250.1:0-245 GCF_014805655.1 Passer montanus
TATGGGATTTAATTATGGGATTTATGGATTTATTTGTGGGGTTTATTTCTTGGATTTATGGGATTTATGAATTTATTTGCGGGATTCCCAGGATTTATGGGATTTATGGGATCAGATCCCTCCTTTTGGGGTCCTTGGGGTGGCTGCAGCATTTTTGGGGCAGCATTTTGTTGGGAATCCTGGAGATACCTGGGATTGGATCCCAAAGATATCCAGGACTAGACTCCCGCTCCCAGAATTCCCAT
>NW_024361251.1:0-245 GCF_014805655.1 Passer montanus
TGGAATATGGGCAGCGTCTAGGTTTGCTGTGTTTGCCCTCGCCTTCTTAGCTTAGTCGGTAGAGCATCCGCTTAGTAAGCGGAAGGTCGCCGGTTCGATTCCGGCAGGAGGCTGTTTTGTAGCCATAGGTTTGGGAGCTCATCCAGGCTTCCGACTTTGCATTTGTCGACCCGCACAGCTCGTGAGACGTCTTTGTCTGCAGCCGCGCACGCACGGCGAGGCGCTCGAGGCCGGAGACTCTCAAA
>NW_024361252.1:0-245 GCF_014805655.1 Passer montanus
GGGGGAAAAGGAGAAAATGGGGGGAAATGGGATGAGAAGAGGGGGAAAGGGGAGGAAATTTCTCCCCATTTCTCCCCCAGTCCCTCCCAGTACAAACCAGTGACCCCCAAACCCCTCCCAGTATAAACCAGCACAAACCAGTATAACCCAGTACAAACCAGTATAACCCAGTAGCCCCCAAACCCCCTCCCAGTCCAGACCAGTAACCCCCAAACCCCCATCCCAGTCCCTCCCAGTACAAACCA
>NW_024361253.1:0-5541 GCF_014805655.1 Passer montanus
CAGGTGTTTTTGGGGTTCCCCCCACTGCCCCAGGGGATTTTGGGGTTCCCCACAACCCTTATCCCTCCCTAATCCCCCCAGGTGATTTTGGGGTGTCCCCCGCGGGGTTTTTGGGGTCCCACCTCCCCCCAGGTGTTTTTGGGGTGCCCCCACGCTGTTTCTGGGGTCCCACCCTTCAGGTGATTTTGGGGTGTCCCCTGCGCTGTTTTTGGGGTCCCACCCACCCCCAGGTGTTTTTGGGGTTCCCCCCACCCCCCCCAGCTGATTTTTGGGGTTCCCCACACCCCTTATCCCTCCCTAATCCCCCCCAGGCGGTTTCGGGGTGCCCCCGCGGTGTTTTTGGGGTCCCACCTGGGCGTTCTGGGAGATTTTCCGCGTTTTCTTCTTCTCGCCGCGCTCGTCGTCGCCCTCGCGCGCCTTCTCCACCGTCCACTCCCAGGCCAGCATGGCCTTGAGGGACTCCTTGATGGGCCAGCGGTAAATCTCCTTGTCCTGGGGAACCCCAAAATCGCCGGGGGTCAGGGGGCACCCCAAAATCCGGGGGGTTTGGGGAGGGGTCCATGAGGAGGGGGAGGGAAGGGGCTGGGGGCTCCCAGCGTGGCCTTGAGCGACTCCTTGATGGGCCAGCGGTAAATCTCCTTGTGACACCGGGGTGAGGATGGATGAACCCCATGAGAGTCTGGAGGGGGCTGGGGGGTCTGGGAGAGGTTGGGGGCTCTCCATGAGGATCTGAATGGGGTTGGGGGTCTCCATGAGGATCTGGATGAGGATGGGTAGGGTTGGGGGCTCTCCATGAGCACAGATGGGGTTGGGGGTCTCCATGAGGATCTGGGTGAGGATGGGGCTCTCCATGAGGGTCTGGGTGGGGTTGGGGGCTCTCCATGAGCACAGATGGGGTTGGGGGTCTCCATGAGGATCTGGGTGAGGATGGGGCTCTCCATGTCCTCATCGCCCCCTACCCCAACCTCTCCACATCCCCCTCACCCCCATTCCCACATTCCCACCACTGCCACACCCAGGTGTGTCCCCAAAGTGTGTCCCCGAGGTGTCCCCCCCAGGTGTGTCCCCCAGGTGTGTCTCCCCCAGGTGTGTCCCTGATGTGTGTCCCCCTAGGTGTGTCCCCCAGGTGTGTCCCCAGGTGTGTCCCCAAGGTGTGTCCCCGAGGTGTCCCCCCCAGGTGTGTCCCCCAGGTGTGTTGCCCCAAGGTGTGTCCCCAAGATGTGTCCCCAAGGTGTCCCTCCAGGTGTGTCCCCCAGGTGTGTCCCCCCCAGGTGTGTCCCCGAGGTGCGTCCCCAGGGTGTGTCCCCAGGTGTGTCCCCGAGGTGCGTCCCCAGGGTGTGTCCCCAGGTGTGTCCCCGAGGTGCGTCCCCAGGGTGTGTCCCCCCCAGGTGTGTCCCCAGGATGTGTCCCCAAGGTGTCCCTCCAGGTGTGTCCCCCAGGTGTGTCCCCAGGTGTGTCCCCAGGTGTGTCCCCAGGTGTGTCCCCCCCAGGTGTGTCCCCGAGGTGTGTCACCCCCCCGTAACCCCACCTTGTGCGCCAGGGAGTCGAAGATGCCCCAGAAGAGCTTCCTGGTGAGGTGCAGCTCCTCCTCGGAGCTGACGCCCATGTTGGGCCAGCCGCTGGGCAGGCAGTAGTACCTCCAGCAGCGCTCGTAGTGGTTGGTCAGCAGCTGGGGGGACACGGGCCGTCACTCTGGGGGGGACAGCGCGCGGGGACAAGCGCAGGGACCCCCCCGGGGCTCACCTTGAGGGGCATCTTGGCGAACTCGTTGAGGATGGGGACGTCGAAGACGAGGCGGCGCAGGAGGTGCTGCAGCATCGAGGGGCGGATGTACCTGGGGGGAAAATGGGGGGTCAGGGGGGTCTGGGGTTCACCTGAGACCACCGCGAGACACTCGGCGGGGTCACGCTGGGCCTCGGGGAGGGACATGGTGAGTGGCTGGCCATGGGATTGGGTTGAGTGTGACAGCTGAGCTGATCATGGTGGTTGGGTTGGCCATGAGGGTTGAGTTGACCATGGCAGTTGAGTTGGCCATGGCAGTTGGGTTGGCCATGGGGGTTGGGCTGACCACAGGGGTTGAGTTGGCCATGGGGATTGGGTGGACCATGGCAGTTGAGTTGACGATGGCAGTTGAGTTGACGATGGCAGTTGAGTTGGCCATGGCGGTTGGGTTGGCCATGGGGGTTGGGCTGACCACAGGGGTTGAGTTGGCCGTGGCAGATGGGTTAGCCATGAGAGTTGGGTTGACCAGGGGAGTTGAGTTGACCATGGGGATTGGGTGGACCATGGCAGTTGAGTTGACGATGGCAGTTGAGTTGGCCATGGCGGTTGGGTTGGCCATGGGGGTTGGGCTGACCACAGGGGTTGAGTTGGCCGTGGCAGTTGGGTTGACCATGGCGGTTGGGTTTGCCATGAAAGTTGGGTTGACCGGGGTTTGGCTTGGCCATGGCGGTTGAGTTGACCATGGCAGTTGGGTTGTCCATGAGAATTGGGTTGACCATGGCAGTTGGGTTGGCCTTGAGAATTGGGTTGACCATGGCAGTTGAGTTGAACATGGCAGTTGGGTTTACCATGGCAGCTGGGTTCCCCATGAGATTTGGGTTGGCCATGGCAGTTGGGTTGGCCTTGAGAATCGGGTTGACCATGGCGGTTGAGTTGGCCATGGCAGTTGGGTTCCCCATGGCAGTTGGGTTCCCCATGGCAGTTGGACTTGACCATGGCAGTTAAGTTGACCATGGTGGTTGGGTTGGCCATGAAAGTTGGGTTGGCCATGGTGGATGGGCTGGCCATGGCAGTTGGGTTGGCCATGAGAATTGGGTTGACTGTGGGGGTTGGGCTGGCCATGAAAGTTGGGTTGACCAGGGTTTGGGCTGGCCATGGTGGTTGAGTTGACCATGGTGGTTGAGTTGACCATTGTAGTTGGGTTGGCCATGAGAGTTGGATTGACCATGGGAGTTGGGTTGGCCATGAAAGTTGAGTTGGCCATGAAAGTTGGGTTGACTGGGGGTTTGGGTTGGCCATGAGAGTTGGGTTGTCCATGACGGTTGGGTTGACCATGACAGTTGAGCTGACCATGGCAATTGGGTTGGCTGTGGCAATTGGGTTGGCCATGAAAGTTGGGTTGGTCATGGCAGTTGGGTTCCCCATGGCAGTTGGATTGACCATGGCAGTTGGGCTCCCCATGAGAGTTGGGTTGGCCATGAGAGTTGGGTTCCCCATGGCAGTTGGGCTCCCCATGAGAGTTGGGTTCCCCATGGCAGTTGGATTGACCATGGCAGTTGGGCTCCCCATGAGAGTTGGGTTGGCCATGGCAGTTGGGCTCCCCATGAGAATTGGCTTGATTTTGGGGACAGATGCAGACCCACGGGGGGCACGGTGCCATTTTGGGGCCCGATTCGGGGTCCCACCTGCAGAGGGCCATGAGGCACTCCTCGATGGCGTCGCGCTGGGCCTTGGTGAGGGCGCGGCCGCGCGACAGGCGGTAGATGGTGTGCAGCATGGAGTCCACCATGATGGCGCGGTGCTCGGTGCCCGCGAAGAGCGGCGCGCACTTGGTGATGAGCGGCATCACCGCCAGGCACAGGTACCGGTTCAGCGCCAGCGCCATCTCCGTCGTGCTGAACGTCGCCTGGGGGGACACGGGAGTGTCACAGGGTGGGGACAAACCCTGAGGGGACGTGGGGACAGGGGACAGAGGTGTCCCATAGGGGGAGTTTGGGGATCCGTCCGTGGGGGAGATTTGGGGGGTCAAATAGGGAAGATTGGGGTGACCCCAAATCCATACCAAAGGGGAGATTTGGGGCGGTCAAATAGGGAAGATTGGGGTGACCCCAAATCCATATGTCCCATAGGAGGAGTTTGGGGATCCGTCCATGGGGGAGATCTGGGGGGTCAAACACGGAAGATTGGGGTGACCCCAAATCCATCCCATATGGAAAGTTTGGGGGGTCAAACAGGGAAGATTGGGGTGACCCCAAAATCCATACCAAAGGGGAGATTTGGGGGGTCAAACAGGGAAGATTGGGGTGACCCCAAATCCATACCAAAGGGGAGATTTGGGGCGGTCAAATAGGGAAGATTGGGGTGACCCCAAATCCATCTCATAGCTGAGATTTGGGGGACCCCACACCCACCCCATAGGGGACATTTGTGGGACCCCACACCCACCCCACAGGAGGGAACAGGGCTGACCCGAGGCCCCCTGAGATGACCCCAAATCCATCTCATAGTTGACATTTGGGGGGTCAAATAGGGAAGATTGGGGTGACCCCACACCCATCCCACAGGAGGGAACATTTCAGTGACCCCACACCCATCCCATAGGGAACATTTGTGGGACCCCACACCCACCCCACAGGAGGGAACAGGGCTGACCCGAGGCCCCTGCTGCATGTCCAAGGGACCCTGTAGGGAGTTTTGGGGAGCCCCGGAGTGTTTTGGGGTGCCCCTCACCGTGTCCAGCGAGGCGGCCGCGCGCATGTCGGGCAGGAACCCCACTTCCAGCACGTGGAGCAGGAACTCCTGGTTCTGCACCCCATAAACGCGGTCCAGGAACAGCACCATGGGCGCCTTGTGCTCGGGGACGAAGCTGGCGGCCATACGGGGCTCCACCACGTTCCCATCTGCGGGACCCCAAAACTCAGGGCACCCCAAAACTCCCCAGTCAGCCCCAAACCCTAAAACAGCCAGGAATCCCCCCAAATCCAGGCGTACCAGAGACCCCAGACCAGCTGGCGGCCATGGGGGGCTCCACCACGTTCCCATCTGTGGGACCCCAAAACTCAGGGCACCCCAAAACTCCCCAAACCTTAAAACAGCCAGGAATCCCCCCAAATCCAGGCGTACCAGAGACCCCAGACCAGCTGGCGGCCATGGGGGGCTCCACCACGTTCCCATCTGTGGGACCCCAAAACTCAGGGCACCCCAAAACTCCCCAAATAGCCCTCAAGGCTGATGACCCCCATCCCAGTCCCCATATTTTGGGGTGTCCCCATCCCAGTGACCCTCCCCATGTTTGGGGACCCCTCCCCACCTTTTCCCAGCGCCGGGAGGACCCCAAAACTCAGGGCACCCCAAAACGCCCCAAACAGCCCTCAAGGGTGATGACCCCCACCCCAGTCCCCATATTTTGGGGTGTCCCCCATCCCAGTCCCCACATTTTGGGGTGCCTCCCATCCCAGTCACCCTCCCCAGGTTTGGGGACCCCTCCCCACCTTTTCCCAGCGCCGGGATCTGCAGGGGGAGGCTGATGATCCCCACCAGGTCCTCGAGCGGGACGAGCGAGCGCAGGATGGCCCGGATCCGCAGGGCCTCGCCCTTCCCCGCCTGGATCAGCTGTGGGGGTCACATGGGGGGGGTCACACCCCGAGTCCTGACCCCCCCAGGACCCCCCTGAGCCCCCCCAAGCCCCCCGGTCCGTACATGCATCTCGGGGGCGCAGCGGCCCAGCAGGTCGATGAGGGCGGCGTAGAAGGACATGATGGCGTGGCCCAGGTGCACCCGGTTCTCCTCGGGGGGCTCCTCGGGCCCGAACCTGGGGGG
>NW_024361254.1:0-2273 GCF_014805655.1 Passer montanus
GTTCCTCCTTAGGCAAGGACTTAAGAAGTTTTTTACAATTCTCATTAGCATTTTCAACAGCTACTATTAAAACCAACACCTCTCTGGCAATGTCGTTCTCAACTTGTCTTTTAAGAGCTTGTTTCAAGCAGCCAATGAATTGCATATAAGGCTCAGACAGTCCTTGCTTTACATTAGCAAATACTTTTGGGGGGATCACAGCATCAGGAACCTTTCAAAATGTGATATGCACAGCTTCAGTAATACCCTCAAGGGCCTCTCTGGGAATGTGAGCTTGACCAAAGGGTCTGAGTGGGCTCCTTCTCCAGCCAGGTAGTCAATCGTGAGGAGTGTAATATTCTGGTTTCCATGCCCCACAGATTTCACCAGCCTTTTTCCACTGAGCATCCGTGGAGGCCACTGGGCCTACAGAACAAAGGTCCATTATCGTCCTTTGGACAGACAGACAGACAGACCCTAAGTTGGAGAAATCTCACCTGTTCAGGGCAACGGAGCAGAGCCTCTCCCAGGATGCTTTGTTGTATATACAAATGTACCCACTTCTACCTCCCTGGTTGGCCTGTTGGCCTCTCCACGTAATTGTATTCATGGACCAAATGAAATACAAGTTATACCAGAAGTTTAAACTGATGGGGCAACTGACGAAATCACAGTCACTGTCTGCAGCACAAAACCACCATACTTCCTGCACAGAGAGACTGTGATCCCCCAAGCCTTTTCATTGCCATTAAATATAGACAATATCCTGGAGCACCCGATGGCATTCTGGGTTGAAATCATGGGCCAAGACTAACCCCTTATAGAGTGTGGCCTGTCAAATAAAGGTAATAACATCTACCTACAAGGGATGGTGGACACAGGGGCCGACATTGCTATCATTACACGACCTAAATGGCCCCCGGACTGGGAGCTGACTCCTGTCACTGGAGTCATCTTGGGGTGTCACTGTGATATTTTATGGAAAATCCCTTTGCCCAGGATTTTTCTCCTGAGAAGCTGAGAAACCTCAGAGGAAAAGAAAAACAATAATTATCTGCTGCTTTGGAATGCAACAGGTGCATCTTTGGTCCATGTGGATTGTTTCTACTTAATGACCAACCGTGGTTCAGCTGCCTCAGATCCTCTGAGAGTCACGAGCTTTTGTTATTCATTTCATTCCATTTTATTCTTGTCTGGCCTTCTGATGCTTTCCTTTCTCTATTCTTTGTAGTATAGCTTTAGTATAGCATTTTTACTATAATATCATAAAATAATAAATCAGCCTTCTGAAACATGGAGTCAAGATTCTCTTCCCTCGTCCTGGGACCCTCGAACACGACCACATCGGGGATTGAAGGAGCTGCCTCTCCATGAGGAGCAACCATACTATCACAGTAGAGGGACTCAAGGGCCAAACTGCCTCCATCAGGCCATTTGTAGTCAGGGCACCCCTCACCCTGTGGCCCAGGGACCGACGGCCCCAATGGGGAGCTCGGCTCGAAATCCCACCTCTATCCTGGGATTTCTAGTTGGGGCCACTGCAGAGGGCACCACCCACCACTCACCTGGACGACTGACACCCAGGGGTGGGTGGATCAGTGGCCCCTCTCAACAGAGAAATGATGCACTCTAGAGCTCCTCTTGGAGGAGCAGCTTTCCAAGGGCCACATCATACCTACCAACAGCCCTTGGAACTCCCCTGTGTTTGTTCTTAAAAAGCCTGGCAAGCACAGATGGAGGCTCCTCCATGACCTTTGTAAAGTTAACCAGGTCATCGAGGACACGGGTCCCTTGCAGCCTTCCTTCTCCCTCCATGCTTCCTTCATTCCTAGCTCAAGGCATTTGTCTAGACACAGAGCAAAAGATCTGTCATTTTGAAATTCATCCTAATCAGACTTCTGAAACAGTCCTTGTATATATACAGGCAATGGGTGTGCATGCTTCAAACTGATTGTGTTGTTGTACTCCTGGAAAACATATTAGTAGATATTAAAAATTCATTTAAATTTCTTTAACTTTACCAAAATTACAGGATGTGATTTTTCTTATAAAGCACTAGTTACCTCTCATTACCTTTTACAATTCAATTACACACTGATTCACAAACTATTGCCTATCCCCATTGGGATGAACCTTTCTTTGGTAAAGCAATTGTTGCTTCGTCAGGATTTAATTGAAATTTTAGAAAAAAATCAAGGAAAACTGACAGAAAACCCTGGTACCTGTTCATCACAATGCGAAAGAAATACATTGTGTCATAGAAAGAGTAAGAAAAGATGGAGAACACAGGTGGT
>NW_024361255.1:0-245 GCF_014805655.1 Passer montanus
CAGGTACGGCCACGGGGCTGGTGATCAGCACGGGCGACCGCACGGTGATCGGGCGCATCGCCAGCCTGGCGTCGGGCGTGGAGAACGAGAAGACGCCGATCGCGGTGGAGATCGAGCACTTCGTGGACATCATCGCCGGCCTGGCCGTCTTCTTCGGCGGCACCTTCTTCGTGGTGGCCATGCTGATCGGCTACCCCTTCCTGCGCGCCCTCGTCTTCTTCATGGCCATCGTGGTGGCCTACGTG
>NW_024361256.1:0-245 GCF_014805655.1 Passer montanus
TTCAAGTCATCAACATCTGATTAAGACCTCTTGTTGTTTCTGACATTGAGCACGGGAATGAAAGACGTTAATTGCCACCATTTGTGTGAAATCAGTGAAAATAAGCCAGACTGATGTGAAAGTCAGAGAACATACTCTGACAAGAACAACATTGTGTAATCTCCTTTTATTATAGGCTACATTATCTCAGGTTTTCATCAGCTAAATGCATGCATACAGACCCTTACCTTCCATCTGCTGGTCTC
>NW_024361257.1:0-245 GCF_014805655.1 Passer montanus
TTGCTCTTTAGCACTAACTTGAAGAGCTTCTCTGCGCAAAAGACCTCTCATATTTTATGTCCTCCAGCTTCTGTTTCTGGGATACAGTAATTTCACCATGTAGGCTACTAAATACTTGCTTGAAACTTCCGTAACTCCTCTTTCTCTAGGAGACGCAGCAATTCCTGCTTTCTTCAGTATATTCCTTATTTCTTCAGTATTGAGAGGCTCGTCCTTCTGTTGCCTGCCTCAAAGGGGCTGCACCA
>NW_024361258.1:0-245 GCF_014805655.1 Passer montanus
CCCCTCCCCAAAATTGTCCCTAACCCCCCCCCCCAAATTATCCCTGACCCCCAAAAATGTCCCCAATTCTCTTGGACCCCTCCCCAAATTGTCCCTGACACCCTCCAAAATGACCTTGTGACCCCCAGATTGTTCCTGGACCCCTCCCCAAATTGTCCCTGACCCCAAAAAGTCCCCAATT
This sequence comes from Passer montanus, assembly GCF_014805655.1. Taxonomy (NCBI): domain Eukaryota; kingdom Metazoa; phylum Chordata; class Aves; order Passeriformes; family Passeridae; genus Passer; species Passer montanus. The sequence goes on from NW_024361258.1 coordinate 182, forward strand.
CCCGAGGACCCCTCCCCATTGTCCCTGACCCCAACAAGTCCCCAATTCCCGAGGACCCCTCCCC
>NW_024361259.1:0-245 GCF_014805655.1 Passer montanus
GGTGGCCTCACCTGCAGGGCCACCTTGTAGAGCTGGGTCATGGTCAGGATGGCTTTTTTGACCACGTTGACGTTCTCGTCCTTGAGCAGCATGTTGAGGTTGGCCACGAGCTTCAGCAGCAGCTCGATGTCCCTTTTGCTGGGGACAGCAAAAGAAAAAATTGGGGTTGTTGGGTTTATAGTTGGGTCACCCCGAAGCCACGGGGACGGCTCAAAAATTCCCGTGGAAATGGCCCAAAATTCCCA
>NW_024361260.1:0-245 GCF_014805655.1 Passer montanus
CCCCGGCGGCGCGGGCACGGCGCGGCCCCGCCCGGGGAGGACGCGCCGCCCCCTCCACCTGCTGCCGCTGCGCCATCTCGGCTCGGGGAGCCGCCGCCCGCTCGTCCCCGCGGGGCCCCTTTGTGCTGCTGCTCCGGAGCTGCCTCAGCCAGGCGGCGGCTGCGTCACGGCCCCGGCGCTGCGGCCGCCCCGAGCCACCCGCGGAGGCAGAGCCGCGCCTCGCCCCCCGCTCCGCCATCGCCGCG
>NW_024361261.1:0-245 GCF_014805655.1 Passer montanus
CTGCCGACCACCAGCACCCCTAAAACCCCAGAATTCCCGTCCCTGTGGAACTCTCCAGGAAACTCCAACGGACACTGGGATCAGCGGAATAGAAATATACAGAAATTCGAGTTTTTTCCCCCAAGATTCAACGCCCAGCTGTGCCTTGGAGCGAAGATTTGGGGATGGAAAACTCGGGAAGGGATGGATTTGGGATTGGGCAGGCGGAATGGGCGGGGGTGGGAATTTTGTGGTGTTTTTGGGGT
>NW_024361262.1:0-245 GCF_014805655.1 Passer montanus
GACCCCAAAACTGCCCCGGGACCCCAAAATGCCCCAGGGGGGACCCCAAAATCACCGGGACCCCTAAACTGCCCCGGGGCGACCCCAAAAACTGCCCCGGGGGAGACAAAAACTGACCCGGGGACCCCAAAAATGGGGGGAGATCAGAACTGCCCCGGGGACCCCAAAATCAGCAGGGGAGCCCAAAATCACCAAGGACCCCAAAAATGGGGGGACCCCAAAACTGCCCAGGGACCCCGAAACTG
>NW_024361263.1:0-245 GCF_014805655.1 Passer montanus
TTGAAAAATCCCAAATTTCCCGCCACCCTCAAAAAACCCACCGCCGCCCTATAAAAAAAACCCCAAATCCGGCCTGAAAACCCCAAAATCTCCGCCCCCCCCTCAACCCCCCCCGGTCGCAGCTGGGTCCTGGCCCCCCCCGAAGTTCATCAGGGCTCGGTAACGAGATGTTAATTATGACATTTCGGTGATTAACGACCCCATTTGCATCGCGGCATCGGCGGCGGGAGAGCGGCGGGAAAAGG
>NW_024361264.1:0-1189 GCF_014805655.1 Passer montanus
CACACCTGGGGGTCTCTGTGCCCACCTGGGCACACCTGGGGGTCTCCGTGCCCACCTGGCGCTGTGCCCGTGTCCCCAGGGCCCCACCCCGCATGAGGGGCACCTGAAGGGCATGGGGGACACACCTGGGTGACACCTGGGGACATTGGGGACGTTGGGACACACCTTGGGGGGTATCTGTGCACACCTGGGGGTACCTGGGCACACCTGGGGGGTCTTGGGGTGCAGCTGGGAGTCTCTGGGCACACCTGGAGGGTTTCTGGGGATACCTGGGGGGTCTTGGAGCACACCTGGGGGTCTCTGTGCCCACCTGGCGCTGTGCCCGTGTCCCCAGGGCCCCACCCCGTGGCGCAGCACCTGGGCACCCTCGATGGCCGCTACGGCTCCGCCTTCCTGGACCCGCCCTGGCGGGAGCTGTTCGCCCGCAGCGAGCCCCCGGCCTGCGGTACGGCACAGCTGGCACACCTGGGAGGCAAGCCTGGGCACCAGGGGGACGTGTCTGTCACCTCCTGTCCCTGGTGTCATCTCCTGTCACCAGTGTCACCTGCTGGGGACACCCTGATGTGTTCCGGGGGGGGGTCCCGGGGGGTCCCAGGGTTTGGGGTGTCCCCTGGGTATCCCTGGGTGTCCCTGGGGTGTCGCGGTGCCACCCCCGTCCCCTGTCCCCATGTCCAGCTGTCCCCATGTCCCGGTGCCACCCCGGTGTCGCGGTGCCAGCGCTGTCCCCTGTCCCGGTGCCACCCGCTGTCCCTCTGTCCCGGTGTCGCGGTGCCACCCTCTGTCCCGCTGTCCCCTGTCCCGCTGTCCCCTGTCCCGCTGTCCCTCTGTCCCTCTGTCCCGGTGTCGCGGTGCCACCCTCTGTCCCGCTGTCCCCTGTCCCTCTGTCCCGCTGTCCTCTGTCCCCTGTCGCGGTGCCACCCCCGTCCCCTGTCCCCAGAGCCGTTCAGTGTCGCCGGGCGCATCCTGTCCTTCGTGGCGGGCGCGGGGGTGACGCTGGCGCTGCCGGTGGCCGAGGCCATGCTGACCTGCAGCGACAAGTTGTGAGTGACACCGGGGACACCGCGGGGACACCGCGGGGACACGGGGACGTCGGGGACACCGGGGACACGGGGGGGGTTGGGGGGACACGGGGACATCGGGAGGACACCGGGGGGATTGGGGACATCGGGGGGACTGGGGGGAGGACAGT
>NW_024361264.1:1197-2072 GCF_014805655.1 Passer montanus
GGGGGGCCCCGCGAGGCCGCGACCCCCCCCGCGTCCCCCTCCATGGCCGGGGGGACCCCCGGGTGAGACCCCGACTGGATTTGGGGAGGGGTCCTTGGGCACCTCGGGGGGGCTCCGGATTTTGGGGTGGGGGTCCCTGGGTGTTTTTTGGGGGTCCCTGGGTATTTGGGGGGGGGTCTCTGGATTTGGGGGTCCCTGGATTTGGGGAGGGGTCCCTGGGTGCCTCGAGGGGGCCTCTGGGTTTGGCGGGGGGGGTCCTTGGGTGCCCTGGGTGCTTTGGGGAGGGGTCCCTGGGTATTTTGGGGGATTCCTCACTAATTTGGGGGTGGGGGTCCCTTTCCCCTCTCTGATTTGGGGGGGGTCCCTGCCCCGTCTCTGACTCGGGGGAGGGTCCCTTTCCCTGTCTCTAATTTGGGTGGGGGTCCCTGCCCCGTCTCTGACTCGGGGGAGGGTCCCTTTCCCTGTCTCTAATTTGGGGAGGGGTCCCTTTCCCCTCTCTGATTTGGGGGGGATCCCTGCCCCGTCTCTAATTTGGGGGGGGTCCCTGCCCCCTCTCTAATTTGGGGGGCTCCCTTTTCCCTCTATTTGGGAGGGCTCCCTTTCCCCTCTCTAATTTGGGGGGGGGTCCCTTTCCCTGTCTCTAATTTGGGGAGGGGTCCCTGCCCTCTCTCTGATTTGGGGGGGGTCCCCTTTCCCCTCTCTAATTCGGGGGAGGGGTCCCTTTCCCCTCTCTAATTTGGGGGGGTCTCTCTCTAATTTGGGGAGGGGTCCCTTTCCCCTCTCTAATTTGGGGGGGCTCCCTTTCCCCTCTCTAATTTGGGGAGGGGTCCCTTTCCCCTCTGACTGTCCCCCCCCCCGCAGCCCCTCGGGGGAGG
>NW_024361264.1:2960-4891 GCF_014805655.1 Passer montanus
CCCCCCCTGCCCCCCCCCCCCCCCCCCCGCAGCCCCTCGGGGGAGGCGCTGGGGCTGCAGGTGGATTATTGGGGGGGGGTCGCCCCCCCCGAGCGGCGGCGGGGGGAGGGGGAGCGGCGCGAGGGGGGGGGTCCCAAGAGCAGCCTGAGGGGCACCTTCCGCTCGCTGCTGGTGACGCGGCTGCCGCCCCCCGGGGACCCCCCCGGAACCACCCTGGCCATGACCCTGGTCAGCCGCGAGAAGAACAAGAAGGGTGAGGGAGGGGGGACCCCGAATCTGGGGGGTTCGGGGGTTTGGGATTTGGAATTTGGGATTTTGGGGATTTGGGATTTTGGGGGGTTTGGGGGCTTGGGGGTTTGGGCTGGACCCCGCTCAGCCGCAAGAAGAACAAGAAGGGTGAGGGGACCCCAAATTTGGGGGATTTGGGATTTCAGAGTTTGGGGGTTTGGGATTTTGGGGATCTGGGGGTTTGGGATTTTGAGCTATTTTGGGTTGGGTTTGGGGATATTTTTGGGCTGGTGTTTGTCTAATTTTGGGGGTGTTTGGGGGGCTGGTTTTGGGGTGGATTTTTTGGGGCTGTTTTGGGGTATTTTGGATTTTTTGGGGGGGCTGTTTTGGGGAATTTTGGGGCTATTCTGGGGCTGGTTTGGGTTTTTTGGGGGGCTATTTTGGGGTTTTTTGGGGGCTGGTTTTGGAGTGGTTTTTTTGGGGCTGTTTTGGGGAATTTTGGATTTTTTGGGGTGGGCTGTTTTGGGGTGGTTTGTTTTTTTGAAGGGGGGGGCTGTGCTGGGGCTATTTTGGGGTATTTTTTGTCTGGTTTTGGGGCTGGTTTTGGGGTATTTGGGGGCTGTTTTGGGGTGGTTGGGAGCTGGTTTTGGGGCTGTTTTGCTGGTTGGGGGATTTGGGATGGTTTTGGTGTTGGTTTGTGCTGGTGGATTTAAGGCCGGTTTTTGGGGTGGATTTAGGGTATTTTTTGAGGCAGTTTTTGGGGTTTTTGGGGCTGACCCAGCCCCCCAGACATGTACCAGATCGGGCAGCAGACGCGGGCCCACGAGGGCAGCGTGTTCGCGGGGTTTGGGGTGGATTTGGGGCTGGTTTTGGGGGATGGTTTGGGGGCTGTTTTGGGGTATTTGGGGGCTGGTTTTGGGGCTGTTTTTGGGGTATTTTTTGTCTGTTTTGGGGGCTGGTTTGGGGGGTATTTTTTGTCGGTTTTGGGGGTATTTTTGTCCATTTCTGGGGCTGGTTTTGGGGTATTTTTGTCTGGTTTTGGGGCTGGTTTTGGGGTATTTGGGGGCTGTTTTGGGGTATTTGGGGGCTGGTTTTGGGGCTGTTTTTGGGGTATTTTTTGTCTGTTTCTGGGGCTGTTTTGGGGTATTTTTTGTCTGTTTTGGGGGCTGGTTTGGGGGGTATTTTTTGTCGGTTTTGGGGGTATTTTTGTCCATTTCTGGGGCTGGTTTTGGGGTATTTTTGTCTGGTTTTGGGGCTGGTTTTGGGGTATTTGGGGGCTGTTTTGGGGTATTTGGGGGCTGGTTTTGGGGCTGTTTTTGGGGTATTTTTTGTCTGTTTCTGGGGCTGTTTTGGGGTATTTTTTGTCTGTTTTGGGGGCTGGTTTGGGGGGTATTTTTTGTCGGTTTTGGGGGTATTTTTGTCCATTTCTGGGGCTGGTTTTGGGGTATTTTTGTCCATTTCTGGGGCTGGTTTTGGGGTATTTTTGTCCGTTTTCGGGGCCGTCCCGGGCCGGTTCCGAGCGGTTTTGGGGCCCCCCCTCCCCGCAGTTCCCGCCCTGTTCAAGCGGCCCCGCGAGCCCGACCGGAGCCGGGGGGTCGAGGGGATCACGCGGCTGATCTGCGCCCCCCGCCCCCCGCCCGCGCTGCTCAGCGGTGCGTGGGGGAGGGGCACCCATGGGGGAGGGGCACCCATGGGTGGGGGAG
>NW_024361265.1:0-245 GCF_014805655.1 Passer montanus
GGATTTTTGGGGGGAATTCTCAGGATTTTTTTGTTGAATTTGCAGGATTTTTTGGGAATTACTGTGAATTTTTGGGGGGTTTTTTCGTGAATTCTCAGGATTTTTCGAGTGAATTCTCAGGATTTTTTTGGAATTACTGTGGATTTTTTTGGGTTTTTTTTGAATTCCCAGGATTTTTAGTGAATTCTGTGGATTTTCTGGGTGCACCCTCAGGTCTGGTGCACTCTGCCATTTCTGGGCTCACC
>NW_024361266.1:0-245 GCF_014805655.1 Passer montanus
GCTGAGGCCAACACTAGTGTTACATCATCTCTATCACTGCTCTTGCAAAGCACTTTTCCCGGCTCACAAGAGACAGTCGAGGCAGTATTCTGCCTCTTGCTGTGCCTTCACCACCCTTTTCTTGAAAGGAGTTCCCTGCAGATGCTGAGTGGGAAGAAATCTCTGCTGACACCCTGCCCCACAACCCAGCACGGGCAGAACGGGATGAGAGATACACCAAGGTCAGGCAAAAAGGGATGAAAAGA
>NW_024361267.1:0-245 GCF_014805655.1 Passer montanus
GTTCATTTTCTCATTTCTCCAATTTTTCCCCATTTTTCCTGAGATGTTTCTCACAATTTTTTTCTGGTATTCCCCATCTTTTTTACTGGCTTTTTTCCCATTTTTTGGCCACTTTTCCCCATTTTTTGGGCCATTTTTTCTCATTTTTTGGGCTATTTTTTATCTTTTTTTTTGCCCGTTTTTTCTCATTTCCCCCCATTTATTCCCCATTTTTCCTGGGTTGTTTCCCATTTTTTGTTGATTTT
>NW_024361268.1:0-245 GCF_014805655.1 Passer montanus
GATTTTGGGATTTTTTGGGATTTTGGGGGTCTCACCTGATTTTTGGGGGGGTTTGGGATTTATTTGGGGTTTTTTGGGATTTTCTGAGGGGATCTCACCTGGATTATTTGGGATTTTTTTGGGTGTTCTCACCTGATTTTTGGGGATCTCACCTGGAGGTTTTGGGATTTTTTGGGGGGGTCTCATTGGGATCTTCTGGGATTGTTTTGGGTGGGGTCTCACCTGGATTTTTGGGGATTTTTGGG
>NW_024361269.1:0-245 GCF_014805655.1 Passer montanus
GATGGAATAATTTCATGCAGCAAAAATCAGATTTAAGCAAATCCATCACCTCTCCCGAGAGGAATTCTGAACAAGGACGACGAAGGAGGAAAATTCCGGATTTACAGAAATGCCCGAATTTATTTCTTTATTTATTGATTGATTCCCGTTCTTGTGAACGGAGCCGAGAATTCCCGACAAGGCTCTCGTCTCCAGCCAGAGGGCAAAGCAGCGGGGGGAAACAGGAGAGGAGAAAATGGGGGGAA
>NW_024361270.1:0-245 GCF_014805655.1 Passer montanus
CCCCAGGCTCCTCTGGGGACACTTCCCGAGCCCAGGTCCCCCTGGCAGGCTCACCTTGACCAGGGCAGAGTGCAGGTACATGTTGTGGGGCATGATGACGGCGCCCACGATGCCCACAGCCTGCTCCAGCTGGGGGGTGCCACAGTCCTGGCAGTAGGGGATGAACAATCCCTGCAGCAGCTTCTCCTGGTTGGGCTTCACCGTGATGTACTGGGCACGGGGAAACAGGCAGGTTTGGGGTCAGG
>NW_024361271.1:0-245 GCF_014805655.1 Passer montanus
AAACAATATCCAAAAGTGAATAATGACTGATGTAGTAAAGATAAAGTTGACTGGGAATATTTCAGCTCTATATATTAAATACTGTTTTCTAAGATATTTAATGTAAGGTTTCCACGTGAAAATATTTAGAGAGTTTTCACCTGCAGAGGCATGTAATGACTGTTCCCTCTTGAAATTCCAGCATTTTTTCTATTCACTCTGCCCCTTGTCCCATATGTACCTTTCCAGCTTTCTTCAGTGGTGTT
>NW_024361272.1:0-245 GCF_014805655.1 Passer montanus
AATAAAATAAATATAAATTTAAAATAAATGGAAAGAAAAAGAACTATAAATGTAAAATAAATATAAATTTAAAAGAACCCCAATAAAAGCAAATAGAAATTACAAATAAATCCCAGTGAATCACACCCCCACCCCCGGTGCCCCCGTTCTGATTTCTGCGTTGGATTTGGCTCCGGCCCCACGGCGGCACCGCCGGGCACGGACCCTGCGGGGAGTTCCTGCACCGAATCCTGCACCGAATCCTG
>NW_024361273.1:0-245 GCF_014805655.1 Passer montanus
AATAGCCCCAAAATAACCCAAAAATACCCAAAATAAACCCCCAAAAACACTGAAAAATAACCCAAAAATACACACCAAAAATAACCCCAAAAATATGCCCCAAAACCCCCCAAAAACAACCCCAAAAATCACCCAAAAATACCCCAAAATGACCCCCAAAAATTCCCCAAAACCCCCCCAAAAAATTCCCCAAAATCCCCCCAATTTCTGCGTCACTTCCGGCTCCACTTCCTGTTTCTACCGGA
>NW_024361274.1:0-245 GCF_014805655.1 Passer montanus
GTGACGTCATCGCGGAGGGGGTGACGTCACGCGGAAAGGATGGGTGACGTCACCGCGGAGGGGACGCGTCGCAGTGACGTCACACACGGACACGGTGACGTCACGGCGGAGGGGACGCGTTGCCGTGACGTCACACGCAGGAACGATGACGTCGTCGTGGAGCGGACGCGTCGCGGTGACGTCGCACCAGAGGGACGGATGACGTCACGACAGAGGGGACTCGCCACGGTGACGTCACACGGGAG